>NC_089757.1:22550764-22633264 GCF_040412425.1 Macrobrachium rosenbergii
AGGCTTATGGAAAGCGTATTAGTTTCCTCACCCTTGCATTTTATTTGACTTTATCTCTCTCTCTCTCTCTCTGGAATTTATTCGACTATATCCTATACTTGGATTTCGTTTAACTTTGCCTCAATTTAGGCTTCATTGAACTGCATCCAAATTTTTATTTCATTTAACTTGAGTAGCCTTTGAAACTTATTTAACTGTATTCCCATTGCACTCGTTTTGACAATTTTCCATTGTCAAGGGAGGAGTTCCATCTACTTAAGCTTCTTTTATTTAAGAGAAGTCTCCTAGCCTGATGTCATTTTCTACGTAAATAAAAGACACTTTCTCCTTAATGTAATATGTTTGTGTGATCTTTAAGAGCAGAAGAGTTTCGTATAAATTTGATTTTCGTTCCTTTGAAAAGTCATGATTTTAACCTAACCTATCCAAGGAGCTTTCATCTTTTAAACCTATCGAAAGGACTTCACAATCCAAACACTCTTGGAGTTTCAAACTCTAAACATTTCCAAAGGGGTGTTCACAAGTATATCAAATAGGGTGTTCACCCCTTCAACATATCAAAGGAAGTGTTCACCCTTTAAACATATTTAAGGGGACTTTCACGCTTTAAACATACCGAAAAAGCATTCACACTCTATAAATGTTATATGGCTATATACTCTTTAAATATATCAAAGGGGTGTTTGCCCTTTAAACATATAAAAGGTTACTTCACCCTTTAAACATATCAAATGAGTTTTGACCCTTTCAACATACCAGAAGTGTATTCGTCCCTTTAAATTATCAAAGGTGATCACCCTTTAAAGACACAAAAGAGGGTGTTAACCCATTAAACATATCGAAGGGGGTTTTTCACCCTTTCAGCATATCAGTGGGGTATTCATCCCTTCAAATATATCGAAGTTTACCTTTAAAAATGCCAACGAGGGTGTTAACCCATTAAACATATGACAGTAGGTTTTCACCCTTTTAACTGGTTCAGTGAAGGTTCATTTATTCATCTTATCCCAAAAACCTTATGCTTTCTTATGTGATGACAGCACCTTGTACCAAAAAAAGTGCGGTCAACTTATTTGAATTAAACTAATATAGAATTCGATTATATTTGCTTTGTAAACATACTCTTAGCATTACATCAGCACTGGACATCGACAACTGACACGATGGAGTACGAAAAATATCTATCTTGACATTTTTAGAAATAACCCTTCGTTCCATGATGCCCGGTGACCATGTCTCTTCAATATCGTACTGGGATTCAAACATTGTTCCTTTTATCACAGACAACAAGAACGAATTTCTAGAAATAGATAGACGAAAAAATGAAGAAACGAAAGTGAAATTTCTGAAACTTACATTCAACCTTATGAATTGGACAGAGGAAACAACACCAGTAATCAGCACCTATATTTAGAAGCTTCATTCCAGAACTATTCAAAGCTTTAAATTGCGGTGTTTAATAGTCATGCATTCTCACAGCTCCTGACTCACCTGTCTCTTTCATTCCACATTTCTTCGCCATAACAGAAAATATTGATCCAATAGTTTCCTTTTGCTCTTGTATTGAGGTCTGCCTGAGTTTGCCGTTCACCCACTGTTACTTCATTATATTTACATATTTTCTTTATGTAAGGCCTTTCTATTCTGTAAAAGCTTGCAAGCCAAGTCATTCGCCCTCTTATTAAATGTGTGGAAATTAGGAAAAATTAAAATAAATTTTATATGACATGGAGTCATCATATTTGGACCCTTAATTTTTTTTTTTACCGTATTTGATACAGTCGTAGACTTGACATAATTTTTTCTCTTTTGTTTGTCATCATAACAAAATCTGACAAACTAGACCAAACATCACAGAAAAATCGAAAGAAAATTAGAAGCTAATTATGACTACAAAACAAGTTGCATGAATATACACACATAACATTACGCATACACTCCGTTATACTATACACTCTCACATATGGCGAATGAAAAAGTGAAACGTTTAATGATCATCAAACAGCCATGAACACAGCACACTTGAGAGGTTCGTGACTTACTGCGGCGAACTGTAGCTTTCATTCACCAATAAAAAAAAAAATTACTTAAACTCCAGTAGGCTACGTAACCACACCCTGGCGTTTTTCGTTCCATCTGCATTCTTTGTGTTCTTTGTCATGGAAGCGCTGTCGGCGTTCTCTTATTTGCTGATCGGACAACCAGAGGTGTGGAGAATGAGTTGCATAGATCTTGTATTTGCTTTAAGACATGTTGTGCAGCAGTGTATGGAATTTAAAACCCTTCTTTTGATGGCTTTTGTTGATTGTGATTAAACATTTGAAAGTGTCCGCGGACCAATATTAAGGAATGTCTCACGTCACTATAGAAAAGTATTGTTAATGGGGTTCTGTCAGTTGAATTTGCAGTGAGTAGAGGGGTGCTACAGGAAATATTATGTCACCTTTGTCGTTTTCCTTTATCGTGGATGTTATTACAAAAAAAAAAAAAGTTATTGTACATGGAAAAAAGGTTCGGACAGGCACAATGACAGGAATTTGAAAGACTTTAGAATATGGGGATCAAGCTGTTTCAAACCACAAAACCCCACAAGATTTACAAAAACTTGCCTTGTAGAATTCCACATGATCAAATATCTAGAGAAATGGGACACAGGATATATCTAAGAAAAACAGAAATAATCAGGACAGAGAATGCACAGAGGAATGAAATAACACTTAAATGGAAAAATGATAATAAAGGTTGAGTCTTCCAGATATTTAGGAACAATGATATCCAACAGAGGTTAACTTTAGATGGAATTTGAAGAAGGACTAAAAAGCCAGATCAAACAATGGGCAAGCTCATTAAGATTGTCAAATAAAATAAGATTGAAACTGTTCATGTAAGTAAGGTTATACACAAGTTTAGTACGATCTGCATTGCTATACAGACATGGTACGGGAAAAAGCTATATCGAAAAGATTTTTTCGATTTGTAGATAGAACTTTAAGAAGATTATTAGGTGTAAGATAACCGGAAAGAGGTTCCATATAGAGATGAGACAATGGTGAATGGGAGATAGGGATGGCTTGGACATTTCCTTCGCACCAGCCAAGGAAAAATAGCACGTGATATTGTTAGCTGGGCTCCTATGGGTACCAGAAGAGCAGGAAGACACTGGCCCATTTGGGTGAGACGTATGAGACAGGAGACTGGAGATGAATGGAGATGTGGAGGTGAAAGCTCAGAAAAGACATGAACGGTGGGATTTCACATAAGCCCTTGACGTTGTGCGGTGCTGGAGATGATGATTGTGCAATATACAATTACAAACGCAAACACACTCACACGCACAGCTATGAATGAATGGCTGATATAACCATTGACAGAAAGAAGAAAATGGAATAACACAGCAACGAATTTTGTCTTTTCCATCGGAGCTTTTGCCTTGAGAACAAAAGGAGATTCAAAAGATTAGACAAGTGTTATTTTAAGATAGTGGACGCCAAATGTGCAACAGCATTCAATGAGAATTCTTTTATAAGAAGGACTGTGTCCTGAAAGCGAGCGCACGCGTGCGCACATGCTCTATACGTGAGTGTATCATCGTTCGTGCGTGCGTGTTTGAGTATTTAAAACGCACGTGTCTAGATGAAAGCTTTGAGAAAAAAAAAAAAAGGATTATCGCTCACTGACTAACCCTGATTTTCTGGAATTATAGGGGAAGCATCATCTGTCGTCCTTTATAAAGATATTATAAAGTTTTAAATTTAAGCTGACTCTGGTTGCTTCGAGTTGGATACAAGATTTTCATCCTGTCTTTCGAGCACAGACATTCTCCTAATATTACCAAACTGTTGTTCTTCATGCCACGAAAAACGCTAACTTTCTCTCCCGAGAATAACGACAACATTGTAAATCCTTAATGGAATCAAATCGCCACTTTAGGACCATAAATTAGTGGATGATGATAATGTTCCGCATAATTGGAATTAACTACAGAACCGACAAGCAGAGTGAGGGAGACAGCATTTCCAAATTAGTGGCATCTGAGCTACCTGCCAGAACAAAAAACACCCTTAAACTACCATCCACACCCAAATAAACTGTCTGTGTAATGGGCAGTTACGGCAGCCTCGGAACATCACAATAAATCAAAGTGTGACGGGTGGGAGGACATCCGTTCTTGTAAAAAAAAAAAAACTGGATATTTATGGAACCGTGTTTGGCTTCTTGGAACGATTGCCGTGAGAAAATGTGTTCTGGCGAGCCATGGACTTCCTGGTTTCACCTGTTCATATGTGTCTTGGCACTGTCGTTAGACGTCCGGTGTCTGCTGCTTTCGGGCTTGTGGATTTTTGTTTGCTTGTTTGTTTTTTGCTTTAGTCAAAATGTAAGATATTGAGACTTGCAAATTGGAGACAGTGTAATTTTCTTAGGAGTGACGATGTTGAAATTACTACTTTCATTCAAACAGTGTATAAACTCTTGAGCATTTCTTCTCTGCGTATACGCGTCCATTCGTTTGTCTCTTCCACCATAGTACTTTAAGAAAGGTTCAATTTTAATCGTGTGGAGACAACACACAACGTTACCTAAAATAAGCCAGAGCCCACAAAAACGTGATGTCATTGAATTTTACCTCATAAATAATGACAAACACGCCTTTTGAAGTGAGGGAGGTTTAGTGACTCGGGAAATACAGAAGAGATTACAGAACAACCAGACTTTGAAAGCGGAGGCGACAAATGTCAACCTTGAAGCGTACGATGAGGACTGCAGAATGAGGAATGCGCACGTTCAATAAGTTATTCATAAAAATTCCCAAATGATTGTCGGCAGACATACCCACATTATTAAAGATTAACAAGATTTAAGCCGCAATGATGCTTTAGGAGTATAAAGAGTTTCTCTTCCAGTAATCGTTCATAAAGAAGGAACGGAATTTACACAGGAATCCTCAGACCGCAATGGCATGGAGGAGCTGGTACGAGACCTCTTAGTTTGTTACCTAAATAAATGTCTTTAAAAAAACCACTTTGGAGTGCATTCAATAAGAAGCTCACAAAACTTTCAACTCTCTTGAGTCATACATTATTAAGCATCTCCAGCTGTTCGTTGGCCTCAAAATATGGAGGTTTCCCTTAGGGATCTAAAGTACACTCAAGAACCCACGAAATCTGACAGATATGAATATTTCATGTATATTTCTCTGATTAAGTGTGTATATTTATAAGTGACTGTTGAACACAAGTTCATTAAATAATAAACTGACATTCAGCAGAACTCACGTCCTTCTTTCTTCCTTATTTTAACCTCTTTGTTCCTTATACTTTGTTGTTCTTTCGCCTGCTTCTGCCAGTTGCATTTCTCCTTAAAATATGATCTCAGCAGCTTTCCTTTTATCAAGCAATAATTCTACTAATTTCTTTCTCACTCGCTCAGTTACATTAACATTTCATCATAGCTGTCCCTTCTATTTCCGCCATGCTATCCAAAGGTCCTATCATGAAAATCTATAAATGTCATCCTTTCTTGATACCCTCGTCTCATATCCACGCTATGCAGAACTCACAGTTAATTATTGGTCATCTCCGCAATGTCAATAAACATCAAATTATGTTTACAGTCATTTCTTTATGTTGAAATTATTTTCTTACACTGATATTCATTCTCTAGTTTATATTTCCACCTTCCATTTTCACAGATAGTTCCTCCTTTACATTAAGACTTTCCCCTTTTCCTTGCTTTCTTTTCCACTCTGATATTCTTCTACTTCTCCTTCCACTAGGTAATCAATTTTGTCTCCTCTTTTGCGGTAGTCTTCTGTTCATATTCTTTATTGCCACTGGGAATCATTCATCATTCTTTGTACGCCCTGCTCAAGTCTTGTTCTGCCGCTTCTTCCAAGGCAACAAAGAATGTAGATACAACCGAATCATTTCTCTTCCAGCGTTGCTAAGTTCTCATTCTCCATCTGCTTCCCCGACAAAAAAAATCTGATTTACATGCAAGCCCAGGGTCATCATTCTGTCGTATCTATCTGTATCCAGCTCTATAAGGAACTCATCGTCTTCATCTCGTACTCCTAATGCCTCGTAATAGCCCATAAAGCATACAAATGGATCATCCTTACGATTTACAGATCTTTAACATATCGTATCTATTCCAACAGCTGTACTTAAAACTTGATTTAACATTATTCCGTGCATTTCCTATCAATTCTCCCAGCCGGTGGTTTGAAGATGATCTTGGAAACAAGTGATGCCAGGCTACCTGTGTTTCGGGATCTGTATGTACATGAGTTTCACTACCGTCGCTAAATATGATGCCTTGTAAAAATAGCATAAGAATAATGCTTTTTCAAGCTGCAATACATCCGCATATACACTGAATCCTCAGCGCTATAAGTGTCACTTTTACTATCGATCAAAATTTGTTTCATAAGGAAATTCTGTATTTCTGAAACGGTACATTTACAAAACTGATGATTCAAGTAAAGTGATAGCTGCTAAAATTTTATTAATATTTCTAAAATAAACAGCATGTAGCTGCCTAAAGAAGTCTTCATGTATATATATATATATATATATATATATATATATATATATATATATATATGTATATATATATATATATATATATATATATTATATATATATATATATATACTTGATAATGAGGACTGTTTGTCCTAGAGAAGCTTATAACTTTTTCTGAGTAAATATCTCCACTAGACACATCCAGGTTGAATAGGTCATGTTAGCAATTCTACTACTGCACAGAACAATTGTAAAGTATATATAAAATATATATATATAATATAATATATATATATATATATATATATATATATATATATATATATATATATATATATATCAAAATATCACATACACATACACAAAAAGTAGTTATCCGATGACATATATGTTTGTGGCAGTCAGAATTCGATTTAAAACCCCAATATAAAACAATGATATATGCTGCAGTCTTCATGATATACTTGACACAAATAACATCCTCTCACAAGTCTAATACATTTGGCATTGTGGATGCCTGACATTACTTTAATTCTTCCATTTCGAAATTCCTCTCGCTAACGAGGCACCAAGACCTGTTCTTGCAGCTTCTCAAGGTGAGAGTAATTATGCTTCGTACGTACGAGTGAAGTCTCTTTAACATCTTTTGCTCATATATTTTCTTGTCTTCACAGGAGACTCTCCCGCAGTTGAGCAATAACCCACACATAAGACATCTCGAGTTTGTGTTGTAAGGTCACTGACCAAACTCTCGTCTTCAAGCATCAAGCATGACTTGAATTTAAAAAGAGACCATGACAGTTAATGGTTTCAAACTTGGAGGTTGGGGGGACGCATAATGAGAATATGAATAACAATTAAAATGTGAAAAAAAACATATAGTTTCTCATTAATGTTTATTTAGTCTTGAACACATTTAGCAAGTAACAACTTCTACCTCATTTTGCAAGTCAGTATTTTGCTAGTACCCATAAAAAAAATGATCATCGAAAATAAAAACTTGTAATCATAATATAACTTGGAGAACAGATTCAACGATTATTAACTCAACACTAACTCTTAAAGAAGCAAGAGACCTTGGAAATAACTTACATCCAAAAGGAAATTGCCAAGTCACCTACCATGACCTAGGGATGTGAAATTTGACAGTGACCTGCCTGACCCAGCCATCAAGAGAGATGACTGAAAGGTTCTTACCACTACCACCCTGCTACCAACTCAAGAGGTAGGAGGTGACACAATAAATAATTTTTTTGATGCGTATTCCTCAAGTGAAGTGAACTCAGTAATAGTGGGTTATTTGTGCCTTATATATATATATATATATATATATATATATATATATATATATATATATTTATATATATATTTATATGACATATATATACATATATATACATATGTATGTACGTATGTTTGTATATATACACGTACATACATACATACATACGTAACTACATACATACATGCATATTTGTGTGTGTTTGTATATATAACTGTGTGTGTGCTTGTAAACTGGGGATGTTATGGAAGTTTTACGCACAGAAGTTCTAACATGATTCATCAATTAAAGGTTGATGTGTGAGTGCTTCTGTATATTCCTAAATACATGCGTTCATATAGCCCACATGTGAGGCACAGGGCTCCTTTCTCCACCCTTCCCCAAATAAAAAATAATAAACTACCGATAACAGTGGGGCCTCCACTGATATTTGATCGTGCAGAAAGTGAAAAATAAAGACACCCAGGCATATCTATGACTTAAAAAAAAAACTTGTTAAAATAACAAATTACCACCAGCAGTTTGTGGTTAACGGGACTCCGAAGCCATGAGCAGGACTATTTTAGAAAAGGCTCTCTTAATGTAGCGTAAAGAGCGCGTCTGGATCACATCAAGGGATTTTCAACAAGATATTCCCTCATCAGCACACGGCGTGGCGGCAATCCCTGGCAACGGATGACCTACTTCCTGGTAAAAGAAACGGAAGCTTCACTTTTTTAGGGATAAATATTATTAATCAAAAGAAGTGCAAGACCTCAATCTTTTGGCCAAGAGTCTCCGTTGTTCCATTTAGCAATTGCAAGCACTGGAGTCTGTGATACCAAAGATGCCTTAAAAATTCTTGAAAAAAAAAAACGCGATTTCCGCTCGAAATGTTATCCGAGAGTGAAACGTTAAAGTAAAACCACTTAAAAATTTCATCATCATACTTCAAAAAGCAATCATGAAAAAATTTTCTATTTTCAAGTCTAGCAGGAAAAAATACATGACGATCAACAGAGGCTGATGCTTGAATTCTGGCTCGTCGACGAAAAATAACCGGCATGGAAGCACACACATATCTCCAAGCTACATTAACCCGTGGCTGGCAGGGCAATCGATGCAAATGAACCCGAGATATTTTAGCCTGCGACAAAAGCACCTTCTTCCTCTGAAGCAATCAGGACCACTTAAACGAATTGCAGTGCACGAAGGTAGGAAATGTCGAATAATAAAATCCAAAACTGCATTGAAACTACTCCGAATAAAAATTGCTAGAAAAATTTTGACTGAAAAAGATCCCAGCATACTGGAATTAATTCAGGTTATTACACAATTAAATTTCAAACATCCCACTTTTATAATGAATTCTTTCATCAGAAGCCTGAGAAGATATTAAAACTTTTAAGAGAACGGAAAATAGAGATTATGACACACAATATCTATCTATCTATATATAATATATATATATATATATATATATATATATATATATATATATATATATATATATATATAGGAAATATATACTGGGAGTAAACAATGAACATTTACGCACAAAACCAAAGCGTTCATTCTGTTTCACGTGAATGTGTATTATAAACACTGGCCAAGCTAAAACGACAGACCGACAAACAAGCATCCTACTAAAAGAACAACATATCGTCCACGCAAGCCACCGGATAAACAACAAAGACAAAACTGAACGATAAACAAAGCCAGGGCTTTCCAAAGACAGATGTAACAATGAGTTCGATTGCAACCAAGTAAACGACGTTCAGAGAAATGTGTGTGTGAGCTAGGCTCTGCGGTAGGTCGAGTTTGGGGGAGAGGATTTAACAAGAATATTAAGCTGAGGAAGAACAAAGAACAAATACGTATGGGATTAATTTATTGCTACGAAAACAATCATGGTACTTTTGCTTTTTATGCTCCAAAATTTAGCCTCGGTAAGTATAGTAAAAGCCTTATTCTTTTCCGTTTTCCCCTTCCTTTCTCTTTATTCCTTAAAGCTTAGAATAAACTTAGGTATCTTTTGTAAGCTTAGAATGAACTTAGATATCATTTTGTACGCTTGGGAAAAACTTATGCATCTTTTGTAAGCTTGGGAAAACTTATATATCTTTTGTAAACTTAGAATGAACTTAGATATCTTTTTGTAAGCTTGGGAAAACTTAGGTATCTTCTGCAAGCTTGGGAAAAACTTAGGTATCTTTTGTAAGCTTCGAATGAACTTAAATATCATTTGTAAGCTTGGGATACGCCCAGGTGTCTTTGTAAGTCTTGCGGGACTCTTAACAGAAATTAATATATTTTCTCTTTTGATGGTTAAGAAGTAAAAAAATATGGATATTCAAGCAGGTGATTTCATTATCAGTAACGGTCTATATCAAAAAGTACATTTCACGTACAGGAAGATTGGGAAACAGGGGAAATAAATACATAGATATAAATAAAGTTGAATTCACAATACCAATAATTTCTAAATTATTTACATAATTTTTATCAGAACAGTTCATTTATTTTTAAAGTTTAAATTTCATAGTTACCCCTCTACATACGACTGTGGTCCCATCTTCGCAATTACTTGTCGATGTTCCTAAAACAGCTGCCATCGAAATCTAATAGGAATGTTCACCAACATGACAGTGCGGGAAGGAGACGCCTTTGTTAATTTAAGTTTACTTGCAGTCCAGTTGCACAAACAAAAGCTGTCCTGTTTTCATTACTGCCGACGTGTACGCATTCTCCAAGGTCCGGGAGAATGGGCAACAGTGACGTGCTTTATCTATAGCTATTGCTACCTTTACTTACATACACCGAGGAGGAGAAATGGATACCAGTGGCATGCGGTATTTACAGCTATTTTTGCCTTTATATAAGACGCAGACGGCCTTATACACTCACATATACAGAGAAAGGGGATTCTTTGTTGTATATATCTGCTTAGACGCAACAGTGTTATCCTTAATTATGTTTTTGCATGAACATGGAGGACTGAATAGCCAGAAAGGAATGCTAACTAATATTAGAAGAATTAGAATTGTGTTGTGGCTGCAGTGAGTTATTAACGTCTCTGTTTTTTCCTAAGTCTTGGAAATTCCTTCTTTTCACTTTTTTTTATTTTCATTCTTTACTGTTCGGCTAAATAAAGGGAACAACTTGAAATTTTCCGCAAACCTTCGCATAGAAAAAGTTTGGTCAAGGATACAATTCCAGAAATGACAAGAATCTGGTTTTTCCTGTACGAAAAAACAACCTACGATTTAGTGCATAAAAACTCTACACATAAGTTTTTAAAAATACAGCAAAGTATATAACTCACTTGTCACGTGTGAACGCGCCTATAATCTAAGAACATCTACATAAACAAGATGTTAGCATACCTATTTGACAGAGCATACTTTTATAGCATGCAAGTGACGATGATGACTCTCTCTCTCTCTCTCTCTCTCTCTCTCTCTCTCTCTCTCTCTCTCTCTCTCTCTCTCTCTCCAGAAATAATCATATTTCAACTTACATCTGGGGGCCATTCTCACAGCTGACACGACGGAGACCTGTGATCTAAGTCACTAATTCGAAAAAGAAGCTTAATGGACGCCACGATATCTCGCTCCATCTCAGTAAAAATACATATCACGAACTTTTACGATCTTATAAATCTTGGAAACACAATGGCAGCTTGTCGCGGGGCTGTTACCAAGACTAATTAGGCCATGGTGCGTGAGAAATCCCAATAAAAATAATCAAGCCTGCAAAATTGTCGCCAGACGCATAAGCAAGTGAATAAATCATTGCAATGAGGCGGGTAAATAAGGAAATAAATATAGGAAAATATATAAGTACATTAAAAACTTCCGTTGGTGTACCAGTTAAATGTAGAATGATATATTTAAAATAAATAGATAAATATAATAAAAACGGCTCTATTAACAAAGGAATGACAAATATAGAATTTCACCCCCAACACACACACACACACACACACACACACACATATATATATATATATATATATATATATATATATATATATATATATATATACATACATAGTATATATATATATATACATACTGTATATATATATATATATATATATATATATATATATATATATATATATTTACATGTGTGTGTTTGTTCAAAAGTCTTGAATACATATACTTCTCACAAGCCATAATGTCCTTTCCTTGCCATAAACAAAATGACAAGGTAATGATGATGGAAAATTACTTAGGCCACTAAGAGAAAGGCCCAGGTACATTTCTCCACTACAGACTGGCCTTTTAATAAAGAGAAAGAGAGTCCACCACGGAAAGTTTGCGCAGAAAAAAGGAGAGAGAAAGAATAGAAAGGGAAAAAATATATGCGTCGTTCAGGGAGCGGGCAAAATCCGAGTTGATGAGGTGGTGTAGGTGCCGAAAGGAAGGGCCAAAGTCAACACAGGCGATGCCATAACGAGGACCAGAGGTTCCCGGTTAAACAAAATATGTCGCTCCTGGCAGGGCTAAAAAAGTACTCTTTTGCGCCCTAGATGAAGCTGTTTATGGAGCGAGATTCCCTCTTGGCGAAGAAGGGAAAAAAGAAAAATAGTGTCTTCATGAAGACGAGTCTCGCATCCAGTGACAAAAAAAAAAAATAAAAATAAAAATTTCAAGAATTCAATTTCCTTTCAAGATAGAAACAAAATATCAACTTTTTAGTTGGACAAGGAAAATGGTTGATAATTTGTGGCAAAAATTTGAGAAATACTTTCGTGAATATACACACGAGAAAATATTACTCAGGAAAATGAGTGATCAATAACAAAATATGACGTTTTAAATTAAATCTTTTGATTTGATTGCAGTCAGAAAACATTCTACATGCATAGTTTCTGTCATTTTTTACACCATCGTAACACGTAACATCATGATGTCAATAAAGATATTAAGACAAAATTTGAATATATGATCAAGCATATCACCAAAACAAATTCATCTAATATATATATATATATATATATATATATATATATATATATATATATATATGTATATATCTACATTTATCATATATGATATATACATATATATATATATATATATATATATATATATATATATATATAATATATATATATATATCTATATATATGTGTATATATATAAGCGTATGTGACAAAAAGAGGCGCTATCATATCCTCTTTGCCATAGTCCTATAGAATCTAAAATTTGAGTTTCTTTCATTATAAGTCCACTCAGTCACACTTATTTTCTTAAGCACTTATCTTTCAGGTTTTACTTCTCTATTTCATCAAGAAACCTATTAAAAGGGATAGCAGAAAAAAGATAACTGAATTATCTATACTAGATGAATTTATTCACAACCAGGACAAGTATATATGATATATTAGGCTATGTGGGGAAGAGGGGAGGGGGGATACTTGTAACCCTGAAAGATGTAAAAGGGAGTTTGAATGATAAAAGGTTGGTCAAAGAACCTATCCCAGTTGTTGCCAATGTCATTCTTTAGTTTTCTCAACTACCACGTTCTTACATATTTAATTTTCTTGAAATCCATCCGACTTCATTTTCGACGTCTACAAATGAACTGATTTGTTTATTGTGTTAATCACAATGTTTTCACAATGAGAGAGAGAGAGAGAGAGAGAGAGAGAGAGAGGAAAAAAATCACTCATATTCAAGCCTACAAAATCAAAAGAAACGCTTTTGATTAACTAACACAAAATCTTCTAAAATAACAAAAATAACTCAGCACCTCAGAAAACATGAACAGAAAAGAGAATAAAAAACACGAACAGAAAAGAGAATGAAAAACTTCCAAACCAGCAAACTTACCATGATTTTTTTCTGGGTGCGAGGGGAAGCACAGTATTCGAGAGCCACTCTGTCTTTCCTGGCTTCGCGAGCCTCAAACTTGACCAGAACTGCCGAGGCCATTTTGCGGTATACAGGTTTTTCTCTGTCTTCGTAACAAACCTGCGACGCCTCATCCGCATAGGATGGTGTCCCCAAGTTTCATAAATCCCACTCAAGTGCCACTCGAATTTTTATCAGTGTCGAGCGCCTTTCAATAATCTTATCAACGTCAAATAAATCTTGAAATGACGCTCAGTTTATTCTTGCGCAAAAAATACTAGGAGAAATGAAGTTTGTTTTTATTTTTCAGTCCTAAATTATTTATTTTCGACGCTGATGACCATGATTGCTGCAACAACAGTTCAAATAAACCCATAAATCTCTAACTACGAATGAGCATCAAGAACTGGACGCACCTTTCCCAAATGTAAGTACATATATACTGTATGTGTGTGTGTATATATATATATATATATATATGTATATATATATATATATATATATATATATATATATATATGTATATATATATATATATATATATATATATATATATATATGTATATAATTATGAATGTACATGTGTACATATATCATACTATATATATGTGTACATACATATATACACACATATATGTATATATTATAAATATAAATATATATATATAATATATATATATATATATATATATATATATATATATATATCCTAGAAACTGACTGTAAGTGAGCACCTTCAAGCTACACAGCTGAAGTTGCAGCCTTTGCACGACAAGCCTCCCTTTCCCTGAAAAACCATTAAAGGAGTCACTGGAAATTTGTAACTAGTCGTATTCTCTGGCTTCTATTGATCTGTAAGTTTCTCATTTTAACCGGGAAGCAAAACCAAGAGAATTATATTTTTTACTAGTTAATCCCTAACCCCTAAAATGTCCCAGTGGTATACTGTAAGCACGTTACATACTGTCTTGAAGCTCTGATCAAAGTAACTTTATTGTGAATGCTCACATAGGGACCAGGGTGAGACGGGCTAGCCCCGGGCTGGAGGACGGTAACTATAAACGGGTAGTTCTATACCACAGAATATCTTTTACACGGGGAGGGGGAAGAATATAAACATACACTGCATTTCAGTTGTAGATATTATCATTCATTTTATAAGGTCGCAGACGAACCGGTAAACTGAATACCTACAACTATCCATAACTACGAACGTAGAGGGACGATGGCAAAAATGTGAGGAACCCTAGCATAAACAAAATCCTCCAGTGATTCATTATTTAACGGAATATAAATGCATGTGCATTTATAACCATGCTAATATAAAATTTAAGCAAATTAACTCCGTCAAAAAATTATTGCTTGATTTTCTTTTTATTATAGTAAAATACAGCAGATCAATATATACCAGAGAACGCAGCCAATCAACCGCTTAACCTCCGTTTACTGGTATTTAAAGGAACGCGAAGCTTGTCTTACGAGGGTTTAAAACTTAACTGCAGTCGCAAAAAATGCCCATTCAGCAGCTTAATTTCCAAGATATCAAGAGGAAGGTTTTCAGGCATGGCGTACGAACTGCAATACTATATGTATATATATATATATATATATATATATATATATATATATATATAAATATATATATATATATGTATATGTATATATATATATATATATATATATATGTATATATATATATATATATATATATATATAAAGCCGTAGTTCGCATGCCATGCCTGAAAAACTCTCTTAATATCTTGAAATTAACTACCGCTGAATTTAACATTGAAGTAAATGTTAATATATATATATATATATATATATATATATATATATATATATATAATATAGACCTATATATACATGAATATATATATTGGTTTTACTGATAAAGCGCAAAATTAAGTTAAGTATGTAGCGCAACATCTACAAACTGACCAAATCACGTACAATTAAAAAATAAAACATTCAAAGTATTTCCTAACATAAGACGAAAAGGGATGAAGATGCCTCGTTGATAAGCGTGCGAATCTTCCCCCTCTGCCTCAAAGCGCCTCCCCTTCGGCCACCGCGCCGCCACCACACGCGACACAGGTCAGAATGCCACTGAAAGACTCAACTTACTCTCTTCTCTTTCTCCACTCTCATTTACTTCTCCTCTCCCGATTGCTTTTCTTGGCACCGGTGTAACTCCCACGTGGATTTCTGCGGCGATACGGTCGTAATGACCAAAGCTATATTTAAGGGGGACTATAGATGTATGGTACGGAGCCTTCTGGTCTCAAGTGATACGAGGCAATACGATTTTTGCAAAGAAATAAGAGAGGTGACCTTTCGGTAATGTTCCCTCGATTTTTCTGTGCTTTTAAACATTTCCTGTACATGAACTAAAAAAAATCATATGTAATCCAAAAAGCTCCTGTACGAGTGTAACTAGTTGCCTACTTCACTTTTAAAAATATCCTGGCAACATGTTTGCTTAAAACCATGTGCTGTATTCTGGGGAAAAAATGACGGAGCTTGATTTTGTGTCCCTCTTTTAAGCTACAACTATAAAAAACCTAACAGTAAACAGCTGGCTATTTCAACACCGTTTTTCATTTTAAAGGTTGAGTCGGTTAAAAGATATCAACGTAACCACTTTACATTTAAGACGAGTTCCACGTTTCTTTCGTTTCCTTCCCTTTCTTATTCTTTTGTTTTTTTTGGGGGGGGGAGGGGAAGGATTGGCAAATAGCTAACCAAGTTGCTCATTCCAATCTTTCGTCTAATATATACGCAGGCTACGCAGATCTTTACACGACAATGTACAATGCAAATGTTTTATATGTAGTATAATAATAAAATATCTCGCATCTTCGACTGCGTAAAACATATAAACTCGTGAGAGAGAGAGAGAGAGAGAGAGAGAGAGAGAGAGAGAGAGAGAGAGAGACTTATTTGCTGGCATTAGCGCACATCGAGAAACAAAATAAAATGTGTAACAGGTTCATCCTGCCTACCCTTTTTGCTATACTATCCCATAAATCTTAATCACAACATTTCACGTAGAGCAAAAAGAGGTAAGTAAAATGGAGTAAAAATAAACGTGTTCTTTGGAGTGACACGAAAACCTTACTGCTCCCAACACGATCAAACATTAGTGGAAAAAAAACGTGGATTTGAAATGGACGAAGTGGCAAAAAAAAAAAAAATTAAAGCGGCGATAACTACCAATACCATTCTATACGAAGTGAAACAAGCCTTGGAAGCAAAAAAAAAAACTCTCAAAATATGCTAACACCCAGAACGAACTGAAAAAAAAAGAAAAAAACTCTGGACCATCGCAAGAAGCTCTCCGGAGTCAGGAAGTCATTCCAGAAAAATATAGGGACAACTTGGACAAGAACGACTGGAGCTAACTTTTTGGGGACACGGTTCAAGCGCGATCAGGCAATCCATGACAATGGCATTTGTGTGTTCGATCATAACTCATGGTGTTGTCCTGAGACACTGCTGTCCTAAGTTTGCAAAAAAAAAAAAAAAAAAAAAAAGTCCTTCGACTCTTTTCTACAGGTCGTTTCATTTGTGAAAATTATTTATTTTTCTTGAAAGAATCAGTATTGGTTGTGACTTGATCCTTTGGGGTGATCAAGGTCCATACATCAATCCTGGTGGTGAAGTTGACTTGTTGGGTGATTTCGTTTGACAGTGTGTAGTTAAATTCCTCTAACGCAGAATACTTTGTGTATTTAATGTCGAAATTAATGTAACATGAAATATCGAAATTAATGTGATATGAAATACGAAAGAAAAATGAAAATATCAAAAACAAAATAAAAGACATATACCTGTTTTATACATTATATATATATATAATATATATATATATATATATATATATATATATATATATATATATATATAATATATACTGTATAAACAGGTATATGTTTTATTTTGTTTTAATATTTTCATTTTCTTTATATTCAAATCACGTAATTTCGATATTTCATATTGCATTAATTTCGACATTAAATACACAAAAGTATTCTGCGTTGGAGAATTTAACTACACACTCATCAAACAAATCACCAACAAGTCATTGTATATATATATATATTATATATATATATATATTAATTTCAACATTGTTTCATCATTCTCTAACATAGGTGGCTCTAGAAAAGTGACAAGACTACAGGTTGTGGTAGCTCAGTTGGGTCGTTGTTGACTACACAGTATCTGTGGGTTGTAAGTTCAAGCCCCATTCATTTCTTAACAGATTTCACTGGCAACATGACCTTGCCATACCTTTGAACTGGGGCTGGGGTGTTTTGGGGCTTCACAGATCAGCCTGCTGAGCCATCAGCAGCTACTGAATAGTTCCCCCGATCCTTGTTTGGATGAAAATGGGTCTCTAGACGTTGTACGACAGCACAATGACAGGACCCTTGCCTTAGACACGTATAAGCATTGTTTAAACCTTTGAATGGTCACAGTACATGAAGTCTCTGTACAGGAGTCTTCCACATTGTTAGCTATTTGTTGCAGCAAAACAAAGACTCAAAAGTGCATCAAACACCCAACACAAGACACACTGGCCCTTCTATATCTTGTATGTACTCTTGCACGTGTTGGATGTTAAGACGCTTCCTTATCAAAATATTACTACACACGCTAATATAAAAAAAATAAAAGACGGGAAAATAAACAGAAAAGACAAGGCAAACCTGACAACATGTGTAAGAAATAGAGATTAATGTTATATTAAATACAGAATACCGTTGCAATCAAAACTTGAATTCTGTTAAATTCTATTCAACTTTTGTGCTTTAATGCAGTTGTTAAAAACTTCTGGATTAATCTAATTTTTATCCCAATTTTTATCTAAGACATTGATAGATTGAAGGCCATTATCTTAAGAGAATTTTAAGAAATGTAATGTTTCAATAGTCGATTAGAAACATTATTCGTTATCTTTTATGTACATTTATTAATTATTTTAATATAAGTACAATATTTTACATCATGTTCTTCTATTGTTTCAAATATCAGCATTCAAGGCTGGCAACAGGGGTGGGGTGTCCTTCCTTATGAATGCGTCTGCCTCACGAAAAATAACAATACTACATTATAAAATTCTGAATGCTGCAATGAGAACAATGAAAAATATTGTTTATCACTTTATAATGAGATGGAATGTGTACGACTGTTAATGTAACTGGCATTTAAAAGAGACTATCCGTTGATGGTCCAAGTCATAACTGCTAATTTTAGGAAGCAGAAACCTATCACTACGAGCCATTCTATCTAAAAAGAGATAAATCTCTGGCAAAAGCAGACATCCACACCATAGTAAAGGAAGGACAAATGGTTTAAAACAGGCTGCACTGATTTTATCAATGTCATAAATATATGAGGCCTTACATACGATACCCAACTTCCATGCATCATTTAATGATACTTTCATTAGATGTTTCCAATGACAGTTTCTGCTCATTAAGTACTTGAATCCATTAATGCCCTCCAAGGGCCAAAATAACTTGACAAAATATCATAGATTCATATATAAAGGATTACACTTTCTCAGGTGCCAACCCCGAGCACTTACAAGTGCCTGATAGTTATCTGTAAAGAAACAAGGAAAGGACTATTCTTTACAAAGCTGTGAGTTCTTAAATGTATGATACTATCAAATAAATCATACGTTTCTTGCCATAGTATAATAAATAAAAAACAATTCTATATAACGCTTTAATATTAAAATACAATTTTATCATTTTGTTACAAGTGTACTTCAATAAGCAAGTGCAACTCCTGATGATGAGCACAAGATACAGCTGAATTATAATAAATCATGAATTATCAACAAGTTGTTCATGTTATTTGTAAAAAATAATGATGGGTTGCAATAGATAAAATACCAAAAAGATTTGTAAAACAATTATTTATTCAAATAATTCAACAAAAAATCCATAAAAAATCTAAATTAATTACTACATAGTTTTACATGCAGCATAAATTACTGACAATACATTAACACAATTCACTGCAAAATCCATATTTACATCTAATTACAAAAATAACCTCCATATTACAAACTGAACAAATAAAACTTTTTAAAAACAGATAATTACACAGCACATACTGCATTATTTTTCTGGGTACCATACAAGATACAGATCCCTTCATAGCATCTGATTTGAGAGTCAGTGTTTAACTCCAACTTTACCTTAAGTTTTCTCAACAGCAAAATTCAAATTAGCACATTAAATCAATATATGTATATCACTTTTAACACTTAACTCAAGATTGCCATGCAGTACAAATTAGCTCTTTAATTCTAGTGTTTTTTCTATTAAATCTTAATAAAAAATGCTGTCTAGTAATAAAAAAAAAGTTGTACTTTAATGAGAAATTGTAGGTTTGATGGTTGATCCTAAAATTGATATCAACAAATCCTTTAAAGTTAATGTCAATCACCTTTCTGAAATTTGAAAATAATTTTCCAATTTCAGAAAGGTGTATGAAGTGTTAAGAACTTCATTTAAAAATAAGGTAAAAATGAATTTTCTAATAAAATTTTCAATCAAGGTACTGCCATTCTATTTAAATAACCTATGGCAAAAAAGAGAGAAAAGACTGTAGTAAATAATTTGACTGAGATGATGTTTTTTTGTTTAAAAACAGTTAACTGCAGAAGATTGTACAGCAGAAAATGCAGTGCTGAAATTTGCTTTTGCCATATAATTGGAAATTTTAAAGCTGAGGTAGTAGTAGTATCATTATATAGATTAAACAATTTTTTATTTAGATCATAATGAAAATATTATTAACACATGTTGATGGATTCATTCTTTTCACGAAATTCCTTCCTTACTTTTTAGAGAAATTTACAAACCTATAGTCAGTTATTCTAGAGCAGTGGTCTCCAAACTTTTCAGTGTGAGGGCCACATTGTGTACTGTATTTTACACATTTTTGTGGACCAAGGAAAAAACCAGTTTTTAAATGAATGGACAAAATCTAAGTTAATACATAATTTCATTTGGATGGTTTCTGTAATCAGCATCACACAATTTAGAACAAAAGAGAAATTTGAGTTATAATGAAATAATGTTATGCTTACACTGAGAAATGATATTGTGAGTGAATATGCAAAACAATAGAAAATGCTGACATACTCACAGAGATGAGTTTATTTTTGATAATTTATTGTATTTACTGAAATTTATCATTTGTTTACCTGAAATTTGGATTTTCCAAATTTTGCACAAAATAGGAAAATGAAAATGCCCCCCCCCCAAAAATTCAGTAAAACAAAGCAATGTCAAAATGAACCTGAACCATTAGTAAAGGTTGAAACAAAATTAACCCAGTCTGAACTTTTCAACACAATTCAGTCCTGAACAACAAATTGCAAAGTTTTGCACACTAACTGGAATGATGGAGTGTGGCAAACAGGAGCTGCAAGTCATCTGGCTGACAGCATTAAGAAAATAATGAACGGAAATTTGTTTTATATAATTTTTAAATATTTCAAGTTGCTATGAGCCAGATGAAATCATATGACAAGCTTGATGTGGCCCAAGGACTGTAGTTTGGAAACCCCTACACTTGAGTATGTAATAAGTAAATCTACAAGCACAGGATGCATCTATAGTCATTTAAGCAGGCTCCCTACAAAGTTTGCAATAGGAACATGTACAACAACAAAACTGAGATATTAAGTTCTAGCTAACTTGCAAAAATAATACATTAATATAAGGTAGAATAACCAGACTACCAAGTCAAAATTCTTAGCACTATCCCACAAGTGGCCCATAGGATTTACTTTTATAATGAGATTTAAATACTGATGCCTGACTTAAAAATTTTTTTTTTCTATTGATGCACTGTAGCATTGTAATACTAGTTTCAGTTTTATTGTGTATTGTTAATGTTAGTTTGATTTTTTACTTTTAACTCCATCATTTTGTTTCAAAAACAAAATACTGATTAAACTGTTAAGCATATTTTTGTTGTAAAGCTTTGTTTCCCTATAAGAGAATGTAATGCTCCTATCCAAACCATAATCTGTAATAGTGGTTCAGGAGTCACCATACATTTATTATTTCCAGAAGGAACATGACCTACTTTTTATAGTTACAGATACCTATGTTTTAAAACAGATGCAATGTCAGGTAATGAAAAGTGAATTACCACATCCTTTCAGAGCTGTCTGCATACACCACACTGTGCAATCCATACATTCTTACATGATCAAGTGTGTACTGCTGATGGATATGGTTTTTATGAATAGTAAAAATGAGTAGACTCATACTTTCGACATATCTTCAGGAAGGGAAGTACTACAAGCTGTACATAAAGAGGGCAAAATCCTGCTCTAGGTAGACCTTTTTCTTTTATCAACACATATAGAGTACCAAATAAGTGTTGCATATCCTCCAAGCCCCTATTTGTGATGAAAAATTCTCAAAGTACAGCCCGAGGTACCAAATGCTGTGGAGTGAATACAATTACTGGGGGGTGGTTGATTCTTCCCTATCTAACATCTGATTTATATCTATTCCTGAACTGTTAATGAAAACCTTGCTTCCCTCCCTATTGTTGGTTGCGTTCCATACGGTTCTGCTCTTTCACCTACTTTTCCCTTCTGTATCAATGGCCTTCATATCAATGCTTTGCTGATGATTCAACATTATCTTTCTCCTTATCCCTCTTGTACTTATAAACTCAATCTTGAGTTACTCTCTTGTACTTATAAACTCAATCTTGAGTTACTCTATCTCCATTTACTGATCTTGTGATCTTGTCCTAACAGAGATCCTGTAACTTAAGTTAAAATACATAAACTCCAAAACACTGCTTGAAACCATTTCTGTCTCTCTCTCTCTCTCTCACCCACTACTTTTAAATATTTAACTGGTCCTCTAACTTGTATCAGTTTTACAGTGCTCAGGTTACTTCAAAGTTCTTCAGAAACCATTTGTATTTCAAACTGATCAGTCTGCCACTAAACAATTGAATGCATATTGTTCAGAAAACGTGAATTTCTTCATTACATTTACTCGCATCACTCATATTTGGGGATCACTCCACAGTAAGGTGGCTTTCTGTCTCTCTATTCTCCACAGGTTACTTTTCTGTTAAACTAAAAATGTCTTATAAAAGGGAACCCCACAACACCTGCTAAGTGATCTCTTCCTATAATTAAGGAGAAAATGTTGACCGTTGAATTGCATTCTACCAAGCTCATCTATCAGCTTTGATTTTTTCTTTTTAATCTAAGAGCCAAGAGTAAGTATATTCTCCCTTTATGGTTACATGCCACCTTTCTTTTTTTTTTCTTTATTGCCTAGGCTAAAATAGTACACCAGGTTGGCTGCAAAAATTGGCCTTTGAACTTACAAATAAATAAATAAATAAATACATATAAACTGTAGATTCTAAGCTACTTATAATTTATTGGAATTTAAAAATGTCATCTAGTTATAACTAATTAGGTAATAGCTGTTCTGTTGCCTTGGATTGTAATTTTCTATCTGGAGATAATTCAATAGCCCTACGTAGTCTAACATGGAGCTCTAACAGATTATCTTCCAAAACATTCCCTACTCACAAGCTTCTTTTTATCAAGCGCTTTATATCTGTTGTTACTAAGGAATAAAGATCTGTTCTAGAAAGTATAAATTCCAGCTTACTTTTCTCCTCTTTATCTAAGACCTAAAATCTGACTTTCTTTTATACATTACTTGCTTTTGCCATCATGTCAACCTTTCAAACTTTTACCTTTGTCTTACAGTCTCTATATGGCACTGCATGCAATGGATCTCAAATTAATTTTTTTTCTATCTGAATGGGGAGTCTGTTTCTAACATCTACCTTCTGTTTGGATGAATGAAAGTGCCATATTAAGTAGTTTTACCAGATCACTGAGCTAACTTATTTAGCTTTAACAGGGATGGCCTGAAGGATCTGTCTTTAGTAATAATAACATTTAGATTTTATTTATTATTACAGCTCTAAAAGTTTTGTGACTGGGTTAACTGAAAATGGAGATTCTATTATACTGCCATATAAGAAAGTTTTCTAACAAGTGAGTTCCAAATACTGTAGTAGGGAGAAAACAGTTTTCTATAAGTCACTACTAAAAGAGCCCTGTACACTGCTCTGTAAGGAGCTTAACTGAAATATCAAATCACAACACAGAACAAAATAAAAAATCTTATGATTATGGTAAAAATTCCTTTACAAAATGCACCTTAGTCCCAAGAATAACCTTGTGAAGATAAATGTACATAAAATCTTTCTGGACACCCATGAGCATCAGATTAAATTTTCAGGTACTGGAAAAATCCAGTTTATAAAAAAAATATCAAAAGCAGCAACATACCATGGCAACAGTTTAAAAGACTTTGGCTAAAGCTAAGTTTCAAGATAAACATCATAATGCATGTTGGCTAAGCCCTACACCTATGGAATTTTTTCTCCAAGCATAATTTTTTATTACACTGCAAATAACCCATTTCACATAGCAGTAGATGTAAAAGAACATCATACATTCAAAAACATGTGATAGAGTAAATCTAGCTAACAACCCAATGAACTTTATACTGCTTATCACCTGAAAGATGTTCCTTTCAATGCACAATATGTAGTCATTACTAACTTTCCTGCCCAGTCTCAAAGCACTCACGATGATTAATAAACTTCTCTTCACATTGTGTCAAAGGGTGGAAAATTATTTTCCACCCCTATAAATGCATGTGAGATACAATTTATCAATTCATTCAGGTCTACTGCAATAACTGTATCAAGCATCCAACTTTTATGCAAGTACCAATGAATCCAATACCCACGAGCCCGTTGGCATATCACTAAAATGTGGTACTGTACTATACAAGGGAAAATATTTCATTACCTAAACAATGCAAATAGTATATTGCCGTAATAAAAAAAATGATAAAAGGTAATCTTTCGTACAGTTAAAAGTTTCTAACAGGTTTGAGGGACTCAAAACTCCATTTGAACTTCCAATTGTTAAAGTCACTGAGCTTCAAATGAAAGTAATGTATAGCAAAATCTTGAAATTTCTCAGAAATATATATACTGTACCTGTTTATCAAGAAAGACTGCAAAGAACTTAAAGACCTTAGATATAATTTTTAATAAAATTAGCTAACCACCTAACTGCTAAAGAGAGCAATAAGAACTACTGTGGTACAGAGTGATTCATTATGCAGAAAATAAGCAGAAACTATAGACTACATTCCAAAAGATAATGAAAAACCGTATGGCAGAACTGTTTTGAACACAAGGACAATTGCAATGGACTCTGTGACAATATAGCTGGTATCACATCATCCATCATCATATCAGCACACTGATAAATATTTTGTACTCAAGAGGACATGGCCTACCCCAGAAATACCGTAATTCCTTTATAGTACATATAACCATTGACAAACTGTTCTCATCAATTCTGGAAACAGCATTCATATGCAATCTACCAAACTTATGTCTTTTCTGTTGGGTTGAGGCTCAGTGATTGTTATACTTAAGCACATTCTTGTACACTACAGGAAAATGATTTTCTTAACAATGTAATACTTGAATACAATAATTTAAGAGATTAATATGCTTGTGAAACATTTTAAGCATAAATTCTAATCCCACTTACATTTTACCAAATTCTGGTACAATGCAGTGCAAACCCTAAAAACAATGCAACCCCTGAACAAAAAAAGTGTTATGTCCATATAGATGCCTTAGACTGTTTATATATTTGTATGCTATGTGCCTGAATAAATCATACTGCAAAATGCATAAGCAACAATGAATCTACATCAAGTTCTGAACACATATCAAACAAAGATTTAGAAACAGGAAACTGATGCAGGTATCAAACTGTTATGTTCAACAAACTGCATACTTACCTCATTCCAAATCTTGTATGTACAGTGCATAATTTGTTTTTCATCAGTGAGCCATAAAATTACAATTGAAACCATAAGACATCATACTTAATGCCATCATAGAATGTGCTGTGTATACTGTGTTATGCTACTTTTCATAAAACTCCAGCTACCTAAAATGTTTTACAAAATAAAAAAATTGGTTTTCATAAGTATTTAGAAACAGGATCGCAAGAACAGGAAAATAACCTTTATAAGAACAAAAAGCTTACAAAAGCATACAGTCTACCCTGTTAAATTTAAGCTATGCATGGCAATTAGTAACTGAAGATTTTTAAAATTTATCTTAGCAAGCACAGAATATAGTACTTAAGACACTACCAGTTGCACAATGTATTCTGCATCATAAATGCAGGTGAACATAGGATGCAGATGAACATACACATTAATTATAAAACATTATACGTACACTAATTTCAAATTCTCTGTTCAGACCTTACATATGATGTACTTTGCTAACATTCAAAGAAAAGGATATGTCTATATTCTGTTACCATGCCATAAAAAAGTTCATGGGCATATTTCATATATAGTACTTCAGTCTACAAAAAATTTTAAACTAAAAACTAACAACAATTGAATGATAACTGCATTAATGTTAAAACCAAAGCTTACCAAAACCAGTGAATTTAATATCTAACACCCAAAACTCCTGTATTTAGACTTTAACTAGTAATCCAAAAAGAGGGATGATTATGATAAAAACTTAAAAAAAATAATAAATAAATACAGTACATTGTATTTTTGCTTGAAAAGAATTTTCAAATCCTGTGAAATGATGCCTTATAAAAAAAGCAATAGTGTATATTTTGGAGCTGTCTTCACACAAAACACTATAAGTAGCAAGATCTGAGGTTTCATAAATCTTCATAATTCTGAAGACACAGGATAAAGTCATGAGATTCCGACTAAATGCTGTTTTCAAGAAGAGAAATCAATAATTATAATAAAAACAATTTTTGCTAGGAAGGTTTGAGATTTTCAATTTGAGTATGGGAACCTTAATCGTTCTTGGGTGAGGAAGTTGACCACGTTTATGAACTAAACATCTACTAGCACTCTTACGGAAATTGGACTACGGTTTCTCTCTTAATAAACCAATATACATAACAATTTAAAGATTTTATATAAAGAATATATTCTTTGACTTGTCCTTTTGTTACCAAACTCTGATGCTACCATATTTCATAATTTACAAATGTATCATAGGTATCTGTAAAATTTAATATGACAATACAATCTATTATTTGTATCAGCTACTTTTTGTTTCAAGTCAAGTCATGGATTTAAATCATTTAATACTCTACATTCTTTACTATAGTAAAGAATAAATAACCAGTTCCTTGTTGGGTTGTTACAATTACACTTTCCTTGATCCTCAACCTTCAAAAAGGTACTGGAACATGTCTCACAAAAGTGGAAAAATAAAGGTTTTCTTAAAGAAAATGAACAGTTCAAACAGTATTGAGGCTAACTGCACAATTCAACCTTGTAAAAAATGGAAGCCTCTCCTTGGTGGTATTACATATAAGCCCCAATTTCAAGTTTCCTATAAGATGTCAAACACTAAGATCACTAGGGCGTTACTAGGTAGAAAAAAAAGCATGGTCAAGTCTATTTGACCATTTAAATCTTTCTCTTAACATTAACCCCTTGTTTATGGTTTTGTCCGAGACTTTGTCATTCACTGTATTTGATTTCTTAAGAAATAACATTAATGAAATTTTTCTTTCATTGCAGTGCTTTTGGGAATACATAACAATAATAATAATAATAATAATAATGTTATTGAATGTACAACAAACACAATATATAACACTCAGGTTAAACCCTGAGTTATTATGGGTCTGTGTTTAAAGCAATTTTGTAATCTATTTTCCCTTTAACATTTATTTATTGTTTACAGAATTTCATTTTCTGAATTTCTCATTTTCACATTTGCCAATTGATTAATGAGCATTTTCAAAACTTTAGTTGCTTCAGCTGTACAAGTAATATCCTTTGCAACTTTAGTTAGGACCCCCTTGTTGCTTTTCTTAAATGAAAAAATTGAAAATGTTGTATCTATTTTCCCTGACCTGAGAGTGGAATACTGGCGGTGGGGAGCTTTGGCCTCTCATATTGTCCTATAACAATGTTAGCTCGAGCAAAATTGCTCTTCAAGTAGATGGGTGGTTTACGATTAAGCCAGTAAAGTGACCAATGACCTTTAAAATGACCATATGTTGCAGAAACTGAGGTTTGGCAGCACATGTCAAAATGCTATGCCACCTTTTTTTTTTGCTTTATGAAACCATTAGATATAGATTCAAAATATCTAGTCAATTAGAAAACTTTCACTTGAGTAGGCTCTGCTAAGCACAATTTATCATAACAATGATAAGTTTAGCAACACCGGAATTCCTTGTTCACCACATCCTAGTAATCTTAGTGTGTCTGACTGACTATATGTTCGTTAAAAATTACAATGGACGTCGAGTGATCATTTTAATGAGCTATAACTATTTATAAAAAGCATATAAATGTATTAGATATTCTAAAATGTCCACACCTTCAGCCTGTGCTAACAACATCTACCTTGTAGCATTTTTTCATGTAGTTCTTCAGCTCGCTCTCTTAATCTCCAAATTTCTTCTTGAATTTTGTCTGTTATAATTTTCCGTGCCGTGGTTGGATCCTCTTGCTTTGCCTTCATTTCTGCTACGATTTCTTTAAAATCCATGGGTTCCCCAATCAAAACTGTCACTTTTTTCCCTACTCTGGGTATGTAGGGAGCTTTATTTGGAAGAACTGCATCCATTCCTACGTGATAAAATGGAAGAACAATTGGGCACACAGGAGACTCATAAATAAGTCTTCCAACACCCCACTTGAAACGCATATGTTCTTGTGTCATGTTCACTTTTCCCTCTGGGAATATGTGCACCCACTCACCTTCTTTCAGTCTGTCTAGCAAGAAGTCCATTGCTCTCTGAAAAAACCAAAATCCTTGAAAATTAAGCTCATGTTGTAAATGTCCTTGATTTTATAACACATTTTTAATTTCGTTAACAAATAAGAATCTAATGTATGTGGAAGACTGCCAAGGAAAATTTGTCCAATAAGATTACATTCACATTCTAAACAACAATTACCACCCTGATACCACAGAACCCATGTTACCAGTTTCCGAAAGATAATTTTTTGCAATAATAATAATGATATTATTATCAAAATAATTTTTGAATTCATCATAACAGCTACAGCTCCATCTAGTAAACATAAATTATTTTTAGGCAAGAAAAATCATTTACATACATGGATTGATTTCTTTCAACAATCTGGCATTGCAACAACTTTAGTCATCAATGCAAAAATGTGGTTTTGGGTGCTTATAATTTTAGAGTAAATAAAATCTTAAATTCAAACAAATTTACTCAGCTCATATTAACCTTGAATTTGTAGTTATAAACGGGGATAAATATAGAAAAAAGTAATAACTAATTAAATCTTTCAGAGAAGGTTAATTTTTCCAGTAAATCTACATACTGTACAGTATGCCAATAGATTTGTAAACCCCATCCTCTCTGAGAGACACGGAGAGGCAGTAGTTACCCTTCTCATTTCTGCACTCAAAAAAGGAATAAGCTTCTCAAATCTCCAAGGCTGAGACACTTGACCATCAAATAATGCACAATCAAGGGTAGTCATCACAGAAAGGCTGGGGTTACCCAACCATTACAAATCCAAGTTAAAAACCAGCCCCAAAGCCCAAATTCACAGGAGGGGTGCCATCAACAAGGGAAGCTGTCTGTAACATATCTACCAAAATCATTAAGAAATGAGATGTTCAAGATAGCTGGAAGAGGCTCATTGAAGACAGTGACCCTGAGTATGGATTAAGCTGAGAAAAAGTCAATCCGCTCAGGAGGCAGACACACCAATAGTCATTTGTCAGGTCTCGGAAATGGAAAAGGTACCATGCTGTCATTCACTCAAAGATGTTTGTCTGGCTAAACTTTTATCCCAAATTTTTGGTCTTGCTTTTTTCTGAAAAATAATAACTTTCTTCAAACACATGTGCTGATTCTTTGGAATTCCAAGGCTGGTTAATCTTTCCAGAATTACATCTTGCAACAATTAAGTACTATTTACAAAACTCAGTCCTAATCTATTACTGTTGGCTTATGCCTTTTGTTTCGTTTCTCTGATAAAAGCTCTTTTAGTCCCTCTGATTACATGGAACTTCCTTTACAAGTAAATATTGCATTCACTTAATGAAAAAGGGTGACCCTTACCACACCTCTCGCCTGAGAGAGATATGCACATGTGTGAAGAGTAGGGAGGTGTTCATCAGTAAGGAGGAAGTAGTAGGCTAACTCTTCAAGCCTACTTCCTCCACTGAAAACTTTCTAACAGCAGCAAATTTACCCCTACAGCAGAGAATAAAACAGTTGGGATCACCTAAATGGAGGACATGAAGGTTCTCTACACTCACTTTAATACCCTTCACACTTCTGATAATGACAATATTTTTTGTGTAAACAAAACACTCAAAACCATACTACAAGTTCAACTCAGCAGTCAGTAGGAGCTCAGCAAGATGTCCTCGCTCAGTGACAGTGAAGAAATGCTTGGTGAAAGCAGGAGTGAGTGGTACTCCACCACTCAACCCCCTTACAACACAGTGCCAGGGGATAGGCATTAGCATTATAACTTTCCTATCACTTGAACAAGTCAGATATTGTACTGAGTTTTACTAGTGAGGAGGGTGGCCATCACACCACAGCCTCCTTTTTGGATTACTTAAATCACATCAGGAAACAGTCTAACTCATCAATAAAATAACCCGCATAAAGGGATTTTGACAAAGGAAAAATCTATTTCTGGGGGAAGACCTGTGTCACCAAGTGAAATTGGTTCCAATTGGCACATTTCTAGGTTTAAGACTGCTATATATACCAGAGAAAAAAGCTATGTAGGATGCTGGAGTTACTACCTCCATTTCGAACATCTCATACAGATGTCGGTATATACCGAGGTGAGCTATTACGCCCACAGGCCTTCGTCCAATAGACTTCTCAATTCTCAAAGACCCAAATTGGATGAGCCGTTACAAACCTGTGATTTCCGAATACTCACCCGACCGCCAAGTAGGCGTCATCACGAGACTGACGCGTCATTCCAAATTTAGCCTCTACCAAGCAGAGTATTTCACCGGGGGAAAAAACGAGGGTGGGTCACTGGGTGACACAGGTCTTCCCCAGAAATAGATTTTCCTTTGTCAAAAATCCCTTTCTGGGTCGACCTGTGTCAGCCAGTGAAAATAATAATGAGAGAATTAACTATACGAGAGCTTGGTGGCCCGCCTCAGAGAGTACACAAACGGAGTTAAAATAAAACATTTAAAGAAAACTTCACTGTGTTTTAATACAGACAATTCAAACATTATCACAAAAATAGGATTCAGAGGCACACAGGTAAAATATTTCATAAATACACAGTAAAATTTTGAGGTACTCAGATAAAATTTTTTTGAATACTAAGTATTAATCCAACTAGTATACTTAAGGCTAACAAAATAAATGACAATGAGGCATTGTGGAAATAAATGGGGCTAGGCTAAAGGCAGAACTGACCCAATGGAAAGGCAAGGGCAAGCAGGTGAGACAGGGGTCAGGGATTAAATTCATATAAACTAAACTTGAGTTGGACCAGGGGACCACACCACCCTGCAACTGTGGAAAATTTAAGGGCCTCTAAAGACTTAAGATAGTGGTGTTTAAATACTTTTGGTGATTTCAACCCGTATATTTCTTAAGTTCATCAAAATTCATATAATGAAAAAAGTTAGTGGAAGTGGCCACCGCACGAACATCATGGACCTTAGGTACTGATTCTGGATTTGCTTGCTTAATGAAATAAAGAATTTGCTGTCTGATGGCTTTCAGTGAGATATTGCATCTAAAATTCGTTCAACGAAACCTTGGTGTCACACATCAAGACTCTCACCAGGTTCACCTGAAGGATTTGTTCTTAAATGTACAGTAAAAATTGCAGCAAGATACAGTTAAAGAAGTTAGAGAACTAAGTAAGAAAAGACAAAAAGTTACTATTGAAAAGTAATATGCAGAAGGTAATTCAATAAGGGCAAAGGGGATGCTACAAAATCACATACAAGATCCACAAATCTTTTGTGTGATGTTATAACTGAAAAATTTTTAAATGGTAAAATAAAGTTGAAATGTAAAAATGTTGCTATGTATAATACAATGAGATTAAAGATACTGTAATGTAAAACCCAACCATACAGGCATTTGGAAAATTTTAAAAATTTACATATCACAAATGAAAAATATGCGATTAAAACACTTAGAAAACACACCATACAAAAAGACCAGATCAAGTAAGATAAACAAGGTTTACGCTTAAACATTTTCATAGGAAATTAAGTACTCTCTTAATTAGGCTGGTTCCCCAAGTTTGATAAAGATAAGACTCCGCTATTCTCAGCTTTTCACGATGTGTTCCTGTGAGGAAATATATTCCACTTCTATTGCAAGGATGAATAGCAAATTTCAGTGGTCTTACCAATTGTTCTAAGCTTCGGAACTGTTAACTCTATATCTCCCAGTAGCTGATAAATGCAGAACACTGGCGTGCATAAATGCTAATGTGTCCTAAGAACACTGGAAATCACAATTTCCATGAGAACAAGTCCAGCAGTGACCAATGTCAATCTTTTTGCCTGAGGTTAAGTCTCCGTGTAATTATAAAATCAGAAAACTAAGGTATGGAATGTATAACAAGATAAATGCCACAGATGTATAAAAATACACATAAAACTAGATTTCTTACATGGCATTTATTATACTGTAAATATATATAGTATTAGCATTACTATCATTATCATTTACCAGTAATTTCACCATACAGCACAGTTAAAATATTCAATTCTCATAGGACTGGCCAAAGGATTTGTTTTTCATAACTAAATAAATACACATTTAATAAATTACAGTTTTTGGTATGAGGAATTCCACAATCCAATGAAAGGTTTGGTTGGTTTCAATACATTATTATCTGACTAAATACTTTTTAAAACTTGCCATTCATTGAAGGTAACTGGTTTAAATGAAAACCATCACTGACAGGAGCTTACAGTACAAGAATAAGAAAAAACAGATATTGACCCCAATGAACAAAAAACAAAGGTAATACTTTGTTTATTGTGAAGGGCATCTCAAGAATCTGATGGAAAATAACAGCTAATAACTTTGGTCTGAAATAGAATGGTTAACTGTTTAACTAAATTTGTGATGGTCACTGGTCTTTTACCACCCTGAATGACAGCCATGTCTTTTGTAAAATGAAAGGTTTATATTTGCATACAGTACACCAAACAACTAATTAATCAGAGACCCAAAGTTAGTTGTCAGAAGGAAAATTCTGACACTGATAGTGCTGATAACCAAACATAAGTAGTTACTCTAACTGCATAACAATTTTCATACAACTGTTATACAAATATTTAGATAATAGTACTGTACACCGAAATACTTTTACAGCACTTTCAAAATATTTCTCCTAAAGCATTATTTCACAATCCTACCTTCAGGAGGACCTGCAACTTGTGAAACAACTCTTATTGTGATACTGCTATATATCCTTCCCTCACTACCTTCAGTGAGCTGCTGCTATTAATTAACATACCTGATAAACGCCAATACCTCTGATAATTGGCACACATCTTCCTGCACTGAAAAACCAGCTATGAAAGCGTTTCGTAAATGCAATGTCATGCGCTGCCGGAGACCACCGCAATTTCTTTGCATTCCATAACTCACGCAATCTTAAGATACCTACAAATCAAAATATTTCAGTAAAGTATGTAACATTTATAATAAGAGGTCAAATCAATATGCATTCCCAAACCTGTAAATTGAAGCATTTTCATTAATACTGTACTTAACAAAAAACCTGTTAACCTGTTAAATTAGTCATCAGTACAGTATACTCAAGAAAATCCTTTTCCCTGATGACAAATATTCTTTAAAATAGTCATCAGTACACACTCAAGAAAATCCTTTTCCCTGATGACAAATATTCTTTAAAAATGAATTACAAGAAATCTTGTACATAAACTTTTCATAAACTGTTCCAATGCAACAGGACACTTAGCAATCTAAATTTGATACATTCTACTACAGCATATACTGTACCTAGTTCTGAATATATCCACTTTATCAAATTCCATACCAGGTTATAGGATTAGTAATTTTTCATAAATCTGCTCAAATCTCTATTCCCACAGTACAGTACAGTACTATCAAGTGCAAGGGCATCCTTCATTTAAATAACAAATTCAAACCACAAATATTTCAAGGGCTGATAATATAGTTGTTGAGCAAGCACACAAAGCTGTGACTGAATACTGTACAATAAAATTCCTTATTATAGTTGTGGTAGTTGTGTAATATACATTCATCTGCTATTAAAATTAAAAAAGTGGTAAGTTCAATTAATCTAAATTTAGTCATTTCTAAATACATATAGTACTTAGCTGTGTAAAAATCAACTGTACTTGGAGGTACTAATATAATCTGATGACAGCACTGAACTTTTCTCAATGATCACAAAACACTAATAGTGTATTACTGTACAGTATACGAAGTCATAATGTGACCCACCTACAAATTGCACTTGTTACTTCTATTTGAAATATTTATCCTTATCATAATTTTGTTACAGTAAATCTGAGGCTGTTGTCGATGTCTTACACCCTACCTCCCTGATCAGTTTGTATGTTTGCATGAAAATTACAGTTCATGTGCATACCCCATAATAATACAGCAATTTATACTACAAAACATATTTTGTGATTCAGATTATGTGTTTAATTCTATACTGTACTCTGAATGTTATTAGTTTTCTGGCAAGCAATAAGCTTTTTTTTAAATTTGTTCACACTGACTAAGAATTCTAGTTGGCCTCTACATCACAGCACTTAATTAGAATGACCCTGTCACATGCTAGCCATCAGTCTCAATCTTTTGATGCTAAACTTTTCCTTTGTCTGTCCTGACTCCCTTGTTTATAAAAGCAAAGGTCTTACGTGAGTCAGAAATTATCATTATTGAAATCTTACAGGGCAGGCTTAAAGGGTTGGTACTTACTGAATATACTTGACCTTAATATACAGTATTACAAATTTAATAACGGACAAGACGAAAATGTTGAAGAATCTGAGAAAATTTCTTGCAAGGATTTGTTTTCAACACTTCATATTCATTCTTGATTAAATAATCATAATTAATGGGAGTCCCCCAATCTCTGAACATTTTATCTTAGTTGCAACTATTCATATATTTCATTCTGCCTTGTTAATTCTGACTTCAAAATCCAGTATGTTCCCCATACCATAAGACAGTCCTCCTCCATCCCTTCACTACTATCTTATTTAAAGATACAGGTATCTTAAAAGATATTACTAGGATTTACTTCAATAAGGACCAATCAAAGATCTCGGATCATGAGTGACTGCGTGGATTTGAATCCAGGTACTTTAGGAAGATTATTTACAAAGGCTTCTGTTGTCTTCCAGTACAGTGAAACGTAATAGCGCACATCGCATGATATTCTTTAGCTGTAATTGGTGCCAAGATATTATAAGTGGATATTCATAATTAATATGTACAGAAGCTACCAGTCACCTTTACCAGCTCCTTATGTAACTGTAATAACCATAATGCTCCTCTTAGATTCTACAATTCTTCACACTTTTTGGATATGCCTATCACTAAAAAACCTGAGATTCAGATGAGAGATATGAGGAAATTCTGGCAACCGTAGCAAGATTCAAACCTGCATTTGGAGAATCAGAAAGAGGTTGCTTTACTGACCTGACCACAAGACTTCTTGCAGTCAGGTCCTTTTCATGGCCAGGTTGGTAATGTGACCTCGTTCTGATACCCCGCTACAGACATTAGGATTGTTTCATATTCTTGCACTTGGATTTCAGGCTTTGTAGTGACAAGTGCAGCTAAGAAGTGTGAAGAATTCTAGAAGTTAAGAAGGCATTGTGGTTATTACAATTTCATACTTAATTTTTAACCCAATGCATTCATTTTCTCCTTCATTATTGGCATTTGATATTCTGAAACAACTACTCAAAGAGTATGAAAAATGCAAGGGATGAATAGGTAAAGAGTATAAAGGTGAAAATTTACATCAAGAAATGCAGGTAAGTAATCTTCACTAAAAGATGCATTACACCATTTTTAACTTACAGTATACGAGCCATGCCCGCTTAGACCAAGCATACCAGTCAAGCCTGTTTAGACCACTTTAGAGGTGCTGTTTCTTCTGCAAAAAGTTTTAAAAACCAAATTTCCAATTTATTTTTCTTTCTCTCTGAAGTCTACGCTTGGTCACTTGTAAAACCCATTTCTTACATTTAAATAGTTTCCCTTAATATGGTACTATTGATACTTCATTTACCAAATGAATATAATTTGCCCCATATACCAAATTACTCAAAACACATTACAGCATAAAATAATAATCCACTAAGTAAAGAAAGTGCACCAATTCTCTAGTTAATGACTGCAAATGCCCTGTTGCTCTATGAAACACATTTGTAAAGTAACTGAAATACAGTCATTAGGCAAGAATGATCTGCAAGTGCGTGAAACGGAATAATAATATGCAAAGTGCATTCAATTTGATTATTATTATTGCATTTCACTCATTTGCAGGTCATTCTTGCTTAATGATTGTCTTTCAGTTACTTTACAAATGTTTTTCATAACATAGCAACAGGGCATTTGCAGTCGTTAACTACATAATAGTTGGTGCATTTTCTTTACTTAGGAGATTATTATCTTATGCTCCAATATGTTTTGAGTAATTTGGTATATGATGCAAACTATATTCATTTGGTAAATGAAGTATTAATGGTACTGTATTAAGGGAAACACTATTTATATGTAAGAAATGGGTTTTACAACTGGCTAAGCTTAGACTCCAGACAGACAGAAAAATAAATTGGAAATTTCGTTTTTAAAACTTTTTGCAGATGAAACAGCACATCTAAAGTGGTCTCAACAGGCTTGGCTGGTATGCTTGGTCTAAACGGGCTTGGCTCATATACTCTAAGTAAAAAATGGTTTAATGCATTTTTTAGTGAAGATTACTTACCTCCATTTCTTGATATAAATTTTCACCTTCAAATTTTTTACCTACTCATCCCCTGCATTTTGCATACACTTTTGACTTACTGAGGGAGAAAGGTACAGAGCAAGGGATGATGCTTTTGAAAACTTTAGTTTCAGTGTCCATACCTCCAGTGCACTTATTGGATTATTCATTTAAATACAGAACATCTTTTATATTTCCAGAATCAGATGTATCCAATCAGTTACAAACTCCAGTAAGTTGAAGCCATTAAGCTGAGGTATTGGTGTATTAATATTAATCAATGCCAACTGCGTAACTGAAAAAATCTGCTATGTACCACAGTAATTTATAAAATTTCTGAAGCAACTTCAATATTTCATAGTACACAAAACTTAGTCTTATAAGAATGCCATTTGGTATTCAGTGCCAAAGACCAGTGAATATAACATTTGGGAAGTTGTTCACATAGTTACTTGGTAATATTAGCAGCGCTGCTAAAAGAGCAACCCTGCTACCAATAAAGCACATCCTCTTCTGCCACCAGGCAGCCAAAAAATCAATCTGCAGAATCAAGATGAGGGCAGCCCATTATATATCAATGTTTTTTATATAAAAACACTACATTATGACTTCAATAAAGTCTAAATAATAAACTGAAACTAAGAGCTCAAGTCCTCATTCAAGCACAGATTACAGGTGAGGGAGAAAGACTTTTGGATGGTACCTCAAAGTAATTACCACAACTAGATTTGAATGCAACCTCAGGATACTTGAGACAACATAGTATGCCAATGCAGATGCTATTTACCTCCTTGTTAAGAGAATGTATACTGCTCATTACATACTTTACCACAAAAGAGGGAGCAATGTCCTAGTTAGTGAGCCAGTCTCCCAACAAAAATGTTGCCATAAAAAAATTGTACACACTAAGAGTACAGAAGAGGTAACTAAGGTGACTCACCTAGTTCATGTATAGCTCAAGACATTTAATCACAAGGTCTCAATCTGCTCTAACTCCTCATGTGGGCAAGATGGAGAGTGGTTTCAACAACTAACAGCAAGACATACTGCAGAAGACTAAGGGAAAATGGTGGTGGTAGTCAGGTACTGCTAACTCTCTACTAAAATGAGAGTCTCGAGTGTATGAGTCTAGCATTTTTGAATGGAAATGTACAGCACTTGGTGAGAAGCACTTCATGATACGGTACAAACAGGTATACTAATGGTCTATAATCAACAGATCAACCAGAAAGTGTTCCAGTTTATCCTTTCAGTGTTAAATGGACCATAAATACCTAACTATGTTCAAACTTTGGTAATTTCCTACCCATATTACGATACAGTATTTACATCTCTAACAATCCTGCTAGTACATATGTATACTTGACCACTATTCTCTCCATGTTTAGAAATAATATGCTCTCATAAAGTACAGCCATAGAAAATAGATGAACTAAGAATTTAACTGTTCATATGAAAATACTATAAATATGACATCACAAGCATGATTTGAACCACACCCTTTACTACAACTACTTTAATACAAAACCAGTTTCATGAGCTGACAAACAATCTCTTCCCATAATAACTTTACTTTAGTAAGCATATAAAGTCATACCTCTGGGAACGGACGTCTCAGTTAACAAACAATTCAGTTAAAGGAAATTCTATATGGGGAAAAATCTGCTCCATTAACAGACTTTGCTCAGTTAGGGGGTAGACAATGGCAACCCAATGCTAAAACGTGTATGGAATTAAGCACATCATGTGCACAGTTCCCAGCTGAAATAAAGGGAAGGGTTTCTATACTTGGGTCTCATTCAGTGCACATCTGCTAAACTGTCTAACTATACAGTACATAAGTTGTCACTGCCCCTAAGAAGGATAGGGTCTGCAGGGCTGAGCTTGTTGTGGAGGATATTGCGTCTCTGGGCAAGTCCATGGTATTGGCTAGCCACAGAACTCAGCGACCCTCAGAGGGAGCAGCAACAGACAACAGCTGAGGAATTGTCTTCAGAGGAGGAAGAGGAAGAGGAGAGGGAGAATGTCCCTAGTCCACTAATAAAGGAATTTGTTCAAAATGGATAAAGTGCAAAGTTTTGTTGAAAAACATCACTTTGACAAAACAGTAACAAACTATATTATGAACCTGCTGAAAGGCAGCTAACTCTCACTTTAACAACATTTCAAAATTCAGCAAAAGCAAACATCACTGGATAGCTTTTTAGTGAAAAAGAAAACAGTGACTCTCAAGAAGAAAGCAGTAGAAAGAGACAAAAATAAGAAATATCCCAGAAGCACAGTTGCCTGCCATTTTTATGGAAGGGGGCTCCCCTTCCAAGCATTAACAGCTCTCCTCCTCTTCACCTTTCTCACCACCTACCACACATGCCATCAACTCTCCCAATTACAAGCCAAGTGAGAACACATTTGCTTTTATTTTATCTACAATATTTACTTTCCATAGGTAGCAGACCCTCTTTCAAGCATGTAGTATTTAAGGTGATAGCTGCATCAGCTGCACTCAATATATATAGTTTTTGATAATTGATTTTTCAGAATTACTGCATTCTGCTGGTAACTCGCCAATGTTTGTCATTCTTGGAGGGGAAACCATTGCAAACTTTTGGGCAAATACACTATATCAGTTACAGGGTAATGACAAAAGTAATTGAAATCTGGAGTTCATCCTCTGTGGTTATCCTTATTCAGGATGCGTTAAAGCCCTTCTTACGAAAGCCCTTTAATGCACTGGTCTTCTTGGCAGGACACGCACAAGGAATTAGACCACATCTCCAAGGTACTTATAAATAATGGATATTCCAACAAGCAAGTTAATAAAGAAATACATAGGGCACTGGATTGGCAGTACTGTACAACAACCGTGAGCAGCCGCAACCTCATCCACAACGAAGTGAGAGACTACTATAAGGTGACAATGCTACTAAGAAAATCGTCACAGAAAATGTCTTCACCATCGACTTTGACACGCAGCTAACCTTGTATGTAATTCATTACCAAAAGGGTTGCACAAGAAACCTCATAATGAAAAACAACCCAGCCCCACTGACAAGAGATCCTCTTAAACACAATGATGTGGTATACCGATTCAAATGCCCAGTCCGTGGGTGTCCCAGTTCCTATATTGGTATAACAACAATGAAACTAGCAAAGACGAATTCTTGTCATGCTCAAGACGGTGTCTTAAGAAATTGCAGGAGAAATGCCCAACATACTAACATCACAAGGAATGCAAAAGTGGGGAATACAGAAGTAACTGGAAAGGCTCCTGACACAAGACACCTACGGTTGCTAGAGGCCTCTTGATACAGCAGGTTAAGACCTCACTGAATACCACTCAAGAAGTGTTCTCCTTGCCTACCAGTATTAGACATAACTAACACACCTGCGCCAGACCCCATGAGAAGCGACATTCCCAACCATGAAACACAAGATAGCGTCTGAGATTCTAGGAGCTACCCAGGGACCAATCAGAATATTTGTTGGGTAACACCAGACGTTGACATTACACACTAGCCCCTCCACTCAGCAAGGCTGCAGCAGCAAGCCCATCAAGCACAAGTTTTTGGCTGACAATGAAATACCAGCCAATCAATGCTACACTTTCCTCATCAGCAGTCAGCATACATTCAAGTCCATTGACCATCTCGTATATAACGAGCATGAATCACCACAAATGACAGTCTCCTCCCATCTTTTGGCATGCTGTATTGAATACTGTACACTATATCAGTTGCAGGGTAATGACATGGGTAACTGAAATCTGGAGGTGGGTGAACTCCAATTTCAGTTACCCACATCATTACCCTGTAACTGATACCGTATAGTGTATTCGTCAAAAACAAAACTTCCCAAGTTTCCAACTGCTTTCCTCTCCAAGACTGACAGACATTGGAGAGTTACTGGCAGAATGCAGTAACCCAGAAAAATCAGTTACCAGAAACACAAAGAAAACTCTATATAAATTGGACGCAGCTGATGCTGCTATCACCTCCAGTACTACAACTATTTATCTATGTTTTTTGTATAATTTCTCCATGCTATGCATATTAAATTCATGCTCAAATGCTTTTATTTGTTTTAGTTTTGTAGGTTTGGAATGGATTAATCTAATTCCCATTACAGTATTCCTTATGGGTAAAATTTGAGGAGTTTAAGGACAGATCAGTGAAAGGACAGCCTTCTGGAACAGACTAGGACTGTAGCCGTGTTACGACTGTACAGTATTCAAATTATAATTACATACTGTACGGGTAGTATCAGCACACGTTTAGCATACGTGGTATGTAAACCCTTTCTTAAAAAAAGTCTTGTTTAATATAATTTCTGCACTATCACTTATGACTTTGCATATCATTTCCATTTGGGTAATAATATATTTTTCTTCAGAAAGGTGGGGGATGAGTAAATATCCAAAGCACATTTATAAGTTTCTTTCTTGAGGTACATGCCCAGATGTTTCACACAAAACAGTGATCTTCTAGTGGGGGAAGGTACAATGAATGAAATATCTGACAAAGGTACAGTGTATGTAAGAGGCATGGTTTGAGAAGATGAGCGAGTGGCTGATAACTAGTTGATTTTTCAGTTCAGTGGCTCTTACTGGCTGGACTATCACATGAATAAGTATGAGGTCAATTGCAGCTACGCGATCTGCAACCAGAGTTGTTTTGTGTCAGTTCAGCTGGTTCAATGCCAAACCTCCTTTGAAAGGCTGCATGGAGGATAAGGTGTCCTCTTTTTTACATTGAGGGAAGGGTGATGCTGAAGGATGTGTAGCACTTTGATGAGTCTCAGGCACCTGACCATTTTGCCTGAGATTCTTCAAAGTCTCCACACCCTACACCAGCACCTGCCATTCAGTGTGACAAAAGAGCAACTTGTAATACCCACATCCTTGTTAAGGTCAGGTGATGAACCAGCAGAACAGACCTCCCTAATGGGACAAATGCCTGGTCACCAGGCAGGTAGATATACTCACCTTCCTTCTGAGCTTATGCAATAGGCTGGCCTTTCAGTGCCGTGGTCATAAAAATAAACCAATCAATTCAAACTACACCTGTATGTAATGCACTTTTCTCTAGTTATTTCAGCTAACTAATCTTCCTTCACTACATGATGCACAGTTCTATATGCTGAATGTCTGGCCTCTGCACTTACAGAAACACACTTCATAAATGTCCTTTACATATTTACTTAGCTCCTTTCGTTGATTCTAATCAAGATCAAAAGTTACATATGATGGTAATAACAATAATTACACTGAAATGATGATATACCACTGACAACTAAAAATAACAGCTAAACCAACTAGTCATACCAATTCTAAGATTAGGAGTAACTAAAATCTTAAACTTCTAATCCTAAACCATCCAACTCACTAATAGGTTATATCATATACTCCCCTTTCCACATGTGCCGAGGGGAGAAGCCTCACTTCCCAGTAATAAAGACATTATTTTTGTGGTCCTCTAGTATGAAATGTAATATTGTAAACCAGGGCTTTCTCAATGGTGACTATGAATGCAATGATAAGTATTTAGCCAAGGATCTCTACATAGTTTTCTCTATATATAAATACACATAATAGGGAATCTCTTGTTTCTGAATGTAAATACACACACTTGCGACCATGCACACAAAAATTTCAGCAGGTGATAAGATCTGATGTCAGCTTTACTAAGATATCTGCTATGTCGTGCATACTGAGCTCTGGCTGACTCAATGTATTTAACTCTTGCAATTAAATGCCATCCATCAAAACCAGTAGCAGAAATACTCTCCATTAACACATCCCCAGTGCATGTCTCCAAGCTGAAGCAGGTTACAGGACTTGCAAAACAAGGCAAAGATAGCTACAGCATTTCCATATTTACAAAAGCTCATTTAAAATTATCCGTCTACACCAAAACATCAAAGATGCTTGTGTTTGGGGCTTATTATTGCTAGTATTGCAATGCCCCATACTGAGTGGACATTCATTCTGAAAAAGACTAAAAGGCATTTAACTTGAAAACCAGCTTCAAAAGAATAAACTGCCTCTATGTGATAAATGAGATAACAAAATAAAACTAAAAATAAATAATGATTAATTAATAATTATAAAAATGTTTGCAATAAAAGCCTAGAATAAAGTTTTGGGCGGTAAGACAACGAAACGCTTTAATAAAATGTAGAAGCTAATATACTAAAAAGTGAATAAAATGTTCTAGTTCTTGGGGTGCAGGCACCATAAGTGGTAGTGGAAGTTTGCTTTTACATAAGGGTTTTCGGAAAATGACCATACTATTATGGAAGTCTGCTCTTAGATAAGGGCTTTTGGAAGATGGCCATACTATTACAGGGATATATTTCCACTTATCCGAAGGCAAAGCATTCCATACAGCACTTCAGTCCAATGAACACCATCATCCTTTTCTAGTAGTTATGAAAGTTAATTCAGATGGATATTGTCCTACAAAATGGAATTAATGCTTCCCTTGAACTAACGAGCAACAAATTCCACAAATTCTACAGAAAAAATGTGCTACCTCAACAAAATGGATACCAACCTTCAAGAAAAAACGAAGAGCACCCAATGACTCAAAAGTCACCCACTAAAGGAAAGATGTGAAGGCTAGGGTGATAATGCTTTCTTCCAGTGAGCTAACTCACTCACTGCATAGAAACCCAATCATCAGGGAGCTAAACCTCCTGTCAACTACCCGGTAACATAAAAAATGCAGTTCTTCAACAGTGGCCTCACTTCTCACTGCTCTCAAGAAGGAAGGTATTCGTAACACTATAGTTTGTATGAAAATACTTTTGGTAAAGTTTTCTCTATACTCTGAATAACATAACATGGCTACCAGACATACCAGTAACAAACAGGGGGGATATACTTAAGTGGAAAGATATCTATACTGTATTTACAAAGAAATTTAATGGCAAGAAAACAAGCTGAAACTAGAGGGCCACGGACTAGAAATGCAAGCTTCCATGGAATAAGTGAAAATGAAAAAAAAAAAAAAACAGGTAGAGGAAGATATTAAGAAACAAATATTGTTATACATAAACAACATGGCAAGACAAAAACTCTAAGCAATTGGTGCCTGGTATTTTCAGTTAAATTATAGCTTTTATTAATTATGCAAGGAAGGCCATTCCATACTTTTAAAGTAATAGATATGAAAATCTCTGGTATTGGGTAGTGTGACACATCAATAAAATAAGGACGATGACGATGATGCTCTGCAAAGAGAGTAGTCTGTACTAATTCATGGGGGACAGGCACTAAAAGAGGATAACAGAAGTTCCCTGTTGAAGTGCAGCTAGTATTTTCTGCTAATGGTCTAAATCATTATTACCAATATATTGGAAAAAAATCTCCCACTTAAAGGAATGTTACTTAAAACATAAAGATTCAGGGCATCTGCTGACATCCAAACAGTGGAACAGTACTTCAAAAATTATAAAACAAAAGCTCTGAAGCCAGTAGCATCACCACACTACCTATCTGTAGATAAAGAGCACTTAGTGAAAAGTAACTTGTTTCTGATAGCAGCATACAGTATTAAATTATGGGCAGTTACGGCAAAGTGTCAGACTTTAATTTCTTTCTCATACTCACCCCACAAACCAGGATCATCAAGGCATGAGTAATGATTACTAACGGTGATAAGCGGCACACCTTGTGGTCGATTTGCAACAAGATCCACCAACTGCTTTAAGTTGTGACTATGTACTGTGTTACAACAATCTGGGAAAGCAGGTTTTAAATGAAACTGGTGTATTTGAAAGATTCTTCAGTCTTTAATAACAAAAGACAGACCATAATTCTAAATTTGGACAGTGATGGTCCAGATTTTATGTTACACTTAACTTAACAGAAAATTGAACAACAATTTATCAGTGTCAATCTGGGTAAATTGTTTCATTTTCTTTTTTACATCAAATTATCTCTTAGGTTAAGTTTTCTTCAAAAGTTTACTAATGCAAAAATAGGGCTTTTCCATAAAAAAAAGACAAAACAAATCACTTACAACAAACAAACAAAGTACTTCTTGAATTACATGATATAGAACCTTAACAATTTTAAATGCAAGTCCACATCACGGGCTCAGTAATAGCTGAAAAACATACTTCTCTCATTATCAACAATAGTTATGCTAATGAATTAATTGCATATAGCATATACTTCACTGTGAAAAACATATTTAAAAAACACACACTCTTACAAATATATAGCACAATTACTGTTCCACGAGTAACTGCATTTCTAGAGGGCATAGGAAGTATAAATATTGCAAAACCAAGGTTATTTTCATTTCTCCTTGATATACTGTACGACCTGGAATTTTATATGGATATACCCTCCAACAAAACTTGGTATGGTTGTTAACACTTGGTAACAAGGTAGTTAACTAGCAGCAAACAAGTGAAGGGGCGGAGGGAACAACCCCACTTTCTTGGTAAACAGCATCCATTTTTCTTTAGGCAACAGGGATAAATGTGGGGTTGGTTACAGGTAGGAGTTTGATAAAAGAATTCAAGTTTATATATCTTTCAATTTTTTCTTACAAGAACACAAACCTTCAGCTTTTATATGGAGACTCATTCCTTAGGCATTCATTTTCCACCAAGAAATGTCTCCTCCTGACCAGTTACGTTAGCTGGGAAATGAAGACATCTGTATAAAAATGACAGTGGCCTTGGCCAGAGTATGGCTTGGCTGTAACTTCACTCTGTGGCAGACATCCAACCTTCAAGTGGGTGATGGGTCCCACCAACCCTTGCAGGGGTAGGTGCTAACTCAGAGACTGACAGGACTCCTTGTGAGAGGGCTTCCAAGACCTCTTCCTCTTCCTATGCAAGGAAGAAGCAGCAGAAGAAAATGAGGAGGAAAATCTCAGCAAGAAGGGAGAGGGGGAAGATGAAATCCACTTGCATCTCTTCACCTTACTTTGTCCATGAGTCTTGCTATCCTTAACTACAGTAGGAGAAAAAGTTAAGTCAAGTAGGTCTGTTGAAGTAAATTCTATCTTTGGTAATATGCTATCTCATACAGGCAGGATGGCCACTAGATGAGGCTCAATGTTGAAGAGTTCCTTGGTAGAACAGAAACAGCTGCGGCAGCAAGAACTGGGGACCTCTTAGCTGAAACTACGTGGTCAAAGAAAAGCAACGAAAAACATGTCACCAGAAATACCAGGGAACAGTCACATCCACAGGTACTCCAACGACACAGACATACCAGAAGCAGCCAAAGCAGAGGAAGGTGACAAACCACATGCATGGACCACAGTCTTGCCTCGGGAGAGCTCAGTATGTGCATCTGGCCCATGACTGTCACTGATCTTGTCTTGATTGCCTTCCTTTAAACTGGTATCCCCCTTATACCAAGCCAGCTAAAAACAAGAAGGGACAAGGAGAGAGGAAGGGTAGTCCAGGAGGAAGAAGCCAAAAAGATTTAGCAGAGTTAAGAACACAGTATCGCACCAAACCCTTCCCTGGTCCAAGGATACTGCTGATTGTCTTAAGCCTCCCTGTGTTTCTTGCAATACCTCTTCCCCTGCGAAGAAGAACAACCAGCACACTCCTCACAGACAAACTCAGAACCACAGATCCTATCTCAGCAGAACCAACATAAATGACACAGATATAGAGAATATAAGGTTTGTGCTAAACAGTCTATAATGACATATAAAACAACCAAGCTTGCCTAACAAGTCAAAAAGAAGAAAAAAAACAAACAGATTCTCAAAGTCACCACTGGAGAGCAGGTAATAGTGCGTCCTCGTTGTAAAAGAAAAAAGAAATTATGCTTGACGTATCACAAAATGGTCGAGATTAACAAAAGACACGAAATCAACGTAATAAATTAATAATATAACATATAAAGAGTCTAAGATGTCAAATAAAACAACCAAACTTACCTAAAAACAGGCAAAAAGAAGCAAAACACAAACAAACAAACTACCAGGATGGCCACTGAAGTACTACTAATGACGTATAGTTGGTGCGAAAAAAACAAAGAAGTCATTCTCGATAACTCTTGACTTCCAGCAGCAAGTACCACTGCCAAACGTATGATATAGCATGAGATATCTCGCAGAAGCCTTAAAAGAACACCGTGGATCACGAGACAACTCGTATTAGTCTTATATTAGCAATTAACATTTTTACGAGATATCTCGTGGTAAGTCCAAAATTTTTAGAACACTGATCACAATATATCTCGGGCTAATCTGGTAAGGTGTTAAGAAATAGACAAACAAAAAAAAGTATTCAACAACCAAATCCAAGATTCCAATAACAGTGAGTCAACAGAGCGCATGGTACGTCTTCACTAAATGGCAGCTGAAGAAAGTGCTCAGTGACTGCAGGTGAGTTAGGGTTATTCCCCAACTCGCCACCTTGTACCTATCTTGTAAGCAAGTTCCAAAGACCAATTCCAGCTTGTACAGAGGAATACTCCTGTGTAAAATGCTCTGGTTCTTCTTTCTGTTGGAACAAATTTGTTTTCTAATATTTTTGTTGCATCTTGCCTCCAATAACCTATATTTGTCGGAGCTCTTACATGTAGTTATGCTTTTGGTTGCCCATTTCAGAAGAAGATCTTTTGAATACTTCAGTATTCTTTTTAAAAATGTATGCTACACTGAAATCCAAACTGCATTTTATATTTTATTTTTGTTTTAAAAGACCTAATCAAGTGGAAATTCAGCCAGATTATTATTAATTTTCAGTAAATAATATGCTATAAAATTACAGAGTACATAAGTATGGTAATTACTTGGTTGTGGATAACCATTTTAAACTTATCCAAAGTTCCTTATGATAGCAACATTCCTTACGTCATAATGCCCTATTTTCATTTAGCTAAATTTAATTTTTGTATATATTTAGCCATTCATCAATCAGAAATCTCATGTTCCTCAATGTCTTTACTGTGCTATTTGCATTAACTATTTTCATTGTTTTAACATCAAATACTATTCTGATTTCTCTTTTAAGCCAAAATAAGGCAGCTTATAGGTTTACAAGAATAGCCAGCTAAACCAGTGCCAGTACATTAGGACAGTTATTTCACAATTTGGCACTGTATACTAAAGGGATGTTTACATGTTCAACCTGAAAAATTTATCATGTAGCATAATTGTTGTGCTACATTATATATACCAAAAATTAAATATTTCTCTATGAACTGCAAGTAGGCCTCATTGGTCATAAATAGGAAATGAACTAAAACTTAGTGTTACCATGTTTAAGCTCTGACAACTTGTATTGTTTGTTGTGGGTAATACAAGCCAGCATCTGGGTACCTTAAAATGAGTCCATGCAGATCAGTGTATATCCTACATAAATGAAGAATGCTTGCCTCTCTTCAGACAGTCCACGAGGAATAAGGCTAACATAACACATGCACTGCATCAACCAGTGGCCTGTCAACTCTCAAGGATGCCCTTACCAGGAAAAAATCCCCACAAAAAAAAAAAAACTTAAAATCTAAACAAAAATATGTGTATTACATTTTAACAACTACTGACATTCATTTATCATGTGAATCATGAGGTTTGAGAAATACAGTGTACAATTTCATGCAGCCATGATGTATATATTTGTTATATAATGATATGTATATATTTCTATGGCAAATTCTATGCAACATTTTACCGTATAATAAATAATATTTTCAATCTTTTCAAAATAAAAACTTGTGTTATCGTTTGCATGTAATGTGAATCATTCATATAAACAAACTAGAAATCAAAACAAGATTTCCATACAAATCTACGTAACTATGATATTATACATGATGCTTTATTTATTGTTTAAAAAAGAAAATGGATACAGAATCAGCTGTCAGCATAAGAAAAAAAATCTGAGTTTGATACCAGACAAAACAGTAAAAAGCACATGATAAACTATAGTTGAACTATGGATCAAGAGTTTGGCCACAAATTAATTTACTGCATAAGTATATCCACTTTTCCCACCAAAAACTCATGATTCTCAGTGGTCACTTTTCCCACTAAAAACTCAGGATTCTCACAGTGGTACCTATTAACTGTTAGAAGTTCGACACTGTTTCATGCAATCAGGCCCTTAGTTTAATACTAAATATGGTAAATGCATGATGTAACTTCACAAGCTATATGTTAATTACTGATTTTACACTACAGAATGTGATACATTGTGTAATCTTGTCATATAATAACACTGTGAAAGCATGCTTACAAGGAACTGTAATCAGGAGAGTATAACAACATTGATTATAAAATGCAATACATTGTCAATATAAATATAAGAGCCAATGCAGACAGTGGGGTCACGTCCTATGCTACCCCTTAACTACAGTAGGCATTTCAGGAGGAATATGGCCTAACAAGACCTACATTTACCTAACCTAACCTCGGATGCTGTGCCTTTAACTGTCTGGGGAGCAATAACCCTGCCAAGGAAGTCATGACCCCTCCGTCTGCATACTACTCTAAAATTTATTCAATAAGACATCACAGTGATAGTCTGCGTAATTCTTTACAAAAGGTCCGCATCAATATTTGGTGTTTGTTTGATGCGTTGGGTTGGCTGCCCCCTTATGGGTCGCAGGGGGCCAAGCCCTCCCCGCTAGGCCTCGGTAGGGGCACGGCGCCCTAGGTTAGGTTAGGTTGTTGCGTTGAGTTACTGTACATATTAAGGGGTTTTGTATTATTTTAGTAAGGTCAAACACCAAATATTGATGCGGACCTTTTGCAAAGAATTACCATAGTCTGTTCCGTGAAATAATTGTCCTAACATGCTAATTCCCTTTGCTGATTCACCATTTGCTGGCTATTCTTAGTAGCCCACCCGGCAACATGAAGCAGATTCAACCCTATGGTAGTCAAGCTATCGTGGCTTAATGGCCTGCTGTAAACCCAGCTCATATTTGTCTTTTATAAAACTTAATAAATTTCTACCTACAGTACACGTTCTGGGCTAATATGGCACTTACTCATAAGAACTTTGCTGAACGTTCCCACCATAGGAATAATGATGGCACTCCTTATTCTAAAAGACAGCGGAGGATTCGTCATATCGGGGAAGGGCCAGCCATGCCTTAGTGAAAACTGCTTTTCACCACCGTCTGTGGCCTCCTTCGGATGTATTTTAACCTCTTGCATGCTGTCCTCTATTTCGGAGGAAGAGAGGACGGAGGTCGAGCCGCCAGTCTGAGGACGAGTCGTAAATACCGTAATTCGAGCGAAATTTGTAAACAAACCTCCAACAAAATTCTACCTCGCGGATTAGCCCGCACAGGTAAGTAGCGTTTCTCGGTTTTCAACAAAAATAAAATAACCAGGCAAGTGTTACCTTCATAATGAATGACAAAATCGCTGCTGGAATGTTATAATAAAGCTCAGTTGAAGAACAGTGACAGTGCTAGATACAGACTTTACAAATCCAAAAGATGCTACTAAGATAAATGATCACTCTCCAAAACAATGAGCAAATGCGAAGAACTGAAGATAAGTTTGTTTCAGTGTTCACAATAGACTGAACAAATGTGATTATAGCAATTACCTATGACGCACACTGGAACGTGCAATAAATATCAAGCAAGACACTTTTTTTACTTTTACACTTTTACATTTTACCACACGGAAATTTGGAAAATGAAATTATCAGTTGACTTTAACAGAACTTTTTCGTTAATTTGCTCTCGTTTTATAGTTTTAATAACTTAGGCGTTCGCCACGAGTAGTTTAGTTTAGCACCAAATCAGACATTTGTGATTAGAAGCTCAGCTTAGCAAAACCACAGTAAGCTGTATGGTATGTGTGAATTTAAGGCACAACAGGCATAAGAGAGCTACTCATCTGGTTAAAGGTACAAGCAAATCCGCGCACACTTAGCCAAGAAGTTGACTCTTAGGAAAAATTAAGCGTACCATAATATAAATACACTGTTTACTTTCGCTACATAATATATTGCTCTTGTTTTCATTCCTAAATGCTTATTTCAATTAAACTTAATTCTGATTATTCTTCTGTAATTTTTCCAGTACTGCCTTTCCATAAAGAGGTGTGTATAAATATTTTAGAACAGTCTCACGCTAAGTTCAGTAGGATGCTGCATCGATCCAGTCGGCAGTAAAACACCGTTCACTGGTAATTCTCTGGAATTACTGAGAAATTAATAAGTTAAACTTTGAACCGTGATGTTGTCTATGAAACCTCTAATGTTGTCCAATCAAAGAAGTGGAGTAGCAAGATAAAGCTTTAGCTTATACAATACCCATATAATCTATAGATAATTATTACTATGCATCTCCCAATAACTAATTAAACTGACCTCATTTGACCTTAAAGGTATATCTTCTTGCTTAAGCGGTATATACTCCATCCCAAAAACAATAGCGCAGACAAATGTCGCAAGGCGAAAGATATCACACTCCACAAGGCACACTCCAAACTCAGTTGCGATCGATGCCTGAGGAAGCCAGCTGATAAGTATGCAGCGTGGGGTGTTTTATCAGACACGAGGGCAATACCGTTGGCAGGTCCACAACAGAATATGCTGGTAGGCTATGGCACAGATGAAATCACAATGCCTATCTTTAAAATTGAGACTGTAATAAATCTATACTTATAATTAAGCATGTTGAGTCATGTTTGCTTAAGCCTAGCAGATAAGCGATAACACACAGGCGTACTGAAATATTGTGCAGATTCGATAATGGTCACGAACCGTAAACGATTACATAACAAGTGTTACGTTTTTACGTTAAATCTTAGCCATACCTGCGGATTAGATCAAATCCGCTGCAATTCAAAGGTCACGTAAAATATAAAATGTAGATTATATTGATTGTGCTGATATTATGGCGTTGAGCAACCAACATACCAGCATCATCACGTTTCTAGTAACTGATACGGCCCTCCACCATTTCCTTCAATCTCTGGTGAAGGTTTGGGCGACCCAAAGTCTACGCTTTCACTTCTTATTACTTTGGCACAAAAGCACTTTAGCCAAAGCTGCCCAAGAATTATCCTCGTTCTTCACTGACACGTTGAAGACTACTGAATCGTGCGGTATGGACAGGATGTTTGTGTCAAAGGGATATGAATCAATGTTGTAGACATGCCAATGGATTTGTTTCCGACAATGGTTCATACATATCTCCGGCATTGTCACCTAAAAGTTTCAAGCCTGTCTATATACGTTTGCAACAGTGTCTACGAAATGTTTTGTACCTTAATAATGACAAATCTTAAAACTAATGTTCTGTGCGAAGTCAGAGGAAAAAAAAAAAACCGAAGATGGGGACAAAAACATGGTAGCGACTCAAGCCCTAGTATTACACGTAACCTCTTTATTTATGTGTAATTAAAGACTTACAATAAACTTTCTCCAACCTGACGAAGTCAACATCCGGCAAAGAGTTATAACCACAATCTGAAACTTTCCTTCCAAAGTAAAGCACCGTTGCAATTTCACTCAAAATAGGTAATAATTATTCTACCAACCACTTCTCTCGCTATAACATTCAACAGTTTATTCATCCTTCTACCCTGTACTTACACATAATCTATGATACCTTGTTCATTCTCATTATTTGTTGCCGAGTTATACTTATGAATATTCTTTTTTTATACGCCAGATTTTCCCAGTAATCCAGATCCTTTCTGTATACATTTCTATGAGGCGCTAACTCTCCATTCTCATTCATTTCAGGTATTCCCTGGTTACCAGCTACTCCATCTTTCTCTGCTACCTACCTTTGCATATGAATCACCAAGTACAATCACCCTTCCCATCGCCCAAACCCAAACGAGCGCAGGTTCAGGCTCACAAAAAAACTTTAATTCACACTGTGTTTTTATTCCTGGATTATATATATATATATATATATATATATATATATATATATATATATATATATATTATATATCATATATATTATATATACCTATATATATATATATATATATATATATATATATATATATATATATATATATATATATATATATATATACACACATATATTTACATTGACATTTTTGGCCAGATTTCATTTAATCACTAAAGCAACATTTTTCTACCTAATTTCAAAGAGTATTTGGGAAAAAAGAGGAGAAAAAAAGACTGATATAACAGAAACCCTGTTATCACTAACATGGGGTATATGGTGATAAACAAACTGCCTTGGTAATCATTCCGTAATCTTTTATCGTCAAGAGCAATGAATTATCTATGATAACAGTGAATTACTGGTAGTGTGAGCATTCATGCCTTATGGCTGTCACTCAAGATTAAGTTTTTTAATGGCAATTCTAATGCTGTGCTTAATCTGGTTAGTTTTCTAGATGTAACCTTTTTCACAATACACTTCTCTTGGATTTTATAAAAAATGCTAAAAAATGTCTACACTTTTGGAATAGACAAACTGATAAACGTCATACCACTGGCGTTAATTGATATAATGCTATTTCTTGCTCTTTCTCTCTATCCCTCTATTCGCTTGTAAGATGAACGCACTGCGACCTGCACTACTTGCTTGCAAGACGAGCGCACTACTACTTGTACTGTGAAAATGTGAAAATAACTTTGAAAGCATACGAGACAATAATCACCATTACCTTATGTAACCTATCAACAAGGATAACCCCACTTTCTTTTATATTCCGATGTTGAAAAGGTAAGTAATTCATCTTTTATTCACAAACACAGAAGAACTTAATGACCACAGTTAACTGAAACAGAACATATTTCAAAAAGCATGAGACAGATAGCACCGACATGCCTCCATTGGAGCTCACAGACTTAACAAAGCCCACAAACGATTCCAGTATTCAAGAATATAAATAAAACTACATAAAAAGTATAAGATAACTACAGATTTTAACGTTGGGTTGGTTTAGATTAAGCTGATTTTTTGCCATCAGGATGTTTTGCCCAAGGGATGACTATAAGTGGTCAAGTGTGAAAGGAAAGAGTGTGGACCTCTTGACAGAGCGCAATGAACTCAAGCCAGAGTTTTAGAAAATCTTCAAAATGATGGTCCCAGAACCCTTGAAAAACAATGCCGAGACTCATGAAAGTTAATGAAGACACAGACACCTTTCAATTAATTTGGAGACTTTGCAAAAGCTAAGTCTTCAAATTACTGTTAGGATCTAAAACTTGAAATTTTTCGGAAAGTGAAAAGCTTTTCGGAAGCAAGTTTCAAGGGTTAGAGAGAACTGATCCTTCTACTTACCCTATCTTATCAAGGAAGAACTTTACTTACACAAAAACTTAAGTGAAGATGTGAACATTTCACGAAATTTTTAAAGTTGTGAAAACGGTAAGTTCTATATAAAGCTGAAATGACTTCAAGACTACACTGCTTACCTCCAGTTAAATTAAAAATTATGTAAAGACTTTGAAAGGACAAAAATCGTTTGATGAGGAAAGTCGTATGAAATCCTGATACACAATGAAATTCAGCAAATATGCTGATAATTGAAAACTGGTACCCTAAAGCCTTCAAGGTATAAAGACTTTAAAATTAAGTAGAAGATACTGAGCAAACTCCTATAACGTAGTCTTTTTCAGGAACCATTATGAGCTCACTGCTGTTTAGAAGTTTATATTCTGGCATTTCTGTTACAATGGTTACATCCTATGCTGCTGTTGGCTCTGCTGCATTACCATCTTCATTTCCAGAAACGAATCGATGGTCTGTCAGTTTAGTTTTCTCATTTTAGACTAGCAAAGTTTATGATAATCTTCTTGAGATCCTGTTCCTGAACATGGTCGAGCTTCGAAAAAGGAACATTTTGCCATAACTTCTTTAAACAACTTCAGAAGACAATTGTTACTTCCTAAAATCAACGACCTATCAAGCAAGATTTTAAAAAACTTTTTGACGTTAATTTATTGACAAATTCTTCATAAAAATACACAAACGCACCACTTCTTCGAATGAGTTTCAATTGGATTAGAAAAGGTCTTATCAAATAAGAGATTAAAACCCTGAAGAAAAAGCAATACACTTTCAGAAATTCCAGGCCCTCTAACTCACGAAAACTTGAAGCAAAAAAAAAAAAAAAGTTTACTGATCGAATTTTCAAAAGTTTATCTCTGAGGAGCGAGACTTGCAAGTCATTCAGCACTCGTAACAATCGTCTCTGAAAACTGAAAACTGAAAACCTTGATTTTAAATTCCTTAAACATAAAGGGTTAGACAGAGCTGACCCTTCTACTTACCCTATCTTATCATTTAACGACCTTCGATCAAAATGTGACACGAGCTATATGGTGGCAACGGAAAGGAATGAGTCACAGCAGTTTTCGTTGTCTATAGTATACTATTATTACTACTCAGTAATAATAATAATAATAATAATAATAATAATAATAATAATAATAATAATATATTTCATAACAATAATAATATAATCTGTATTTCAGAAACTCCCTCTCTTCAAGAAAAACTTGACAGCGTTGGAAGGTGAAAACGAACTTCATTACTTACAATACGTATGATAAAGACATGAAAGATAAAAATGCAAAGGCATAGAAAATGTCAACACTGAAACACGCAAAGACCAGCTGGTCTTAACAAAAGGCCATCGTTAAAGAATTGCAGATTCTAAGGCAGAAGAGAAGTTTCCCTTTTTCTTCGCATTCAATTTGATGGAAAAGTCATCCTCATACTCTCAAGCATATATATTCTTTTTTTTTTTTTTAACAAACCATCTCACTGAAAGCCTACCCTTCCTTGTTCTTCTTTAGCGAGAAGAAAAGAACTTCACAGGACACAAGAGATATTCCTGGTATGAACAATGCTCAAGATTACCAAATTGGCCTACTGCAGTATGTATGTTTTCACCTTACAAACCCAGATAAATACTTTTTTTTATCAAAAGTTTTAAATATAATTCAACCTCGAAGTACTGAATTACTGATGAGTATCCTGAATGAAATGCTTTAACGCCTCGAGGTCACCAACTCCAAAATATGCGAATCGTCAAGGATAATAACACGCGGACTTAAGGTAGGTATATTATCATAACTTTTCCAAACTACGATATGATGTTTTGTATATTATTTCATGAACAAGTACACAACAAGCCTTTTAAGTATAAAGGATATGCATCAATATTCAAAATAAGAATGACACAAGATTTTTTTATTAAGTAAGACCCGTACAATATTAATTCATAAATTCACCATAAGACTATTGATAAAAGACAGTTTGAACATATTTCTCATTAATCAAAACATCACAGTCCTTCGTTTACCTTCTGAAGCCTAATGTAGGTAGATTAATATTCCTCAGAAACCTGTGTCTTGTGTTGCAAGAAAAACAGTCCTAGAAATTGATTGATAAGTAGAGATAAATGGGAAAAAATGTATACACAAGTTTATATATATATATACAAATATTTATATATATATATATATATATATATATATATATATATATATATATATATATATATATATACACACACACATATATATATATGTAAGTTAAAAACGCTTTAGTATGCCATGGGATTGTACTCATAAAGTATTTGGTCAAGAGGAAGAGGATATGTACAATGTGAGCACTAGGGAACTAGATTTTGCAGTCTATCATCTCCCAGGTGTCTTGGCCTTTCTGATCCTGGGTTGTTTTCGTCGGCGAAAGCTTGTGTTTTCCATCACGTGTTTTCTTCTGTGCTTCCAAAATCCATCACTCTGGAAAAACCGGCAAATATTCGAGTAAACACGCAAAGCAGGTATAGCTACAGATGACTATGACAGCTAAATAGTTTACAGTAATGCTCGTCAGAAAATAGGAAAAGGAGAAGTAATTCAAAACTTCAAATAGGTGTATATCTTCGTTTTAAGCAAGTAGAAAGGAAAAAGATGGTAATTGTAAATCTCTATAAATTAATTAGAAAAGCAAAGTATTGGTAATTATATAGATTAATTGTGACGAATTCATTACAGCTCACCTCCGTAAAATAAAAAAAAAATTGAACTATAAACAGAATACTGATAATTAGGTAAGTTCAAGTCTCATCAAACATCTGTCATGACAGACCTGGAAATCTTGACTCTCAACTCATGAGCATCAGCATGCAGTCAATGGAATGTTCACATGCTGCGGCTTAAATAGAAGTAACATATGGCAGCAAGGGTCGACTACATATCAATCATCAGCCTTGTCAAAACCACCTTCAAGAGATTACTGTGCATGTAATCCGGCATCAATTATAGCACTCAAGAGCCATGCAAACTGCTTTCCAAAAGCTGACTTCAACTGGTGCTTTTAATGACAGATCGCCATCAAGACTGACTTTTGCATACTTGGACCATAGAATCACATTGATTAGTCCTTTCCTAAGACATAGGCATAGCGCACAGTGCTAACAAATGACAAGACCATGCGCAGTCTGTCTGCTAGAGAGTCTGCTAAACAGCATATAAGCAGAGGGTATTGATCGCACCAAATGTAACATCTGTTTCGGAGATTATCGTCGCAAACCATTAACCAGGCTAAACAACATAGCGTGAATGTAAGATCATTCCTGCAGGATGATGACTACTGAATCGACATACTCTCTCTCTCTCTCTCTCTCTCTCTCTCTCTCTCTCTCTCTCTCTCTCTCTCTCTCTCTCTCTCTCACTCTCTCTCTCTCTCTCTCTCTCTCTCTCAGAACTCTTTTATCTATACAAGTATTGCATTACAAGGATACAATAACGTAAATCAGAGTTGAAAAAATGCAAGGCACGAAGTCCCAGCTAGATTACGGCAAATGCCTGTGGAAGATAAGAAAATTATCTAAACTGCTTCGTTGATATTCAATAAAATAGGCAGTTGCCGAACCTCTCAAGCGAGATTTAGCTAGAATTTCAAGATGAATTTTCTGGGGCTGAATTTAAACCTTAATACATTCAAAGTACAATTGTCAGTGAGTCTCCGGTACTGAATCACCTAATCCAGATTTTTTCATTGAAACTGTTCCTTTAACACATGCAAATTATCTAAAATTCTAGACATCACTTTTCACAGCAAATTCCTTTCGAGAAACATATGAAGTCTATCTCTTCTTCAATTGCGCAGATAATTAATATCATTGCTGAGAAAGATTTCGAGATTTTTGGAAGCTTAGTCTATCCTGAGGATAAATTTTATTCTTTTACTTTACTATGGTTTTGTTATTATTGGACAAAATCTTGAGCTATATCAAAGTTCTTATTTACCTGATCTTGGCACGAATCTTCGACACCAAGGATCGATTTACCTCATCGTGTACGCCTGATAAAATTTTTCATAATTCTGATTATCCTTTGCATTCCATTCTTCTAGAATAAGTAATCCATCATGTAATACTAAATCTTCTGTCAATTCCAACAGTTTTGCCTTTTCATCTATATTAGGTTCAATGCCACACCGTTTCCTACAAGTTTTGTTCCAGCTGTGACAAAATTATGGAATGTCTCTACGTTCATGTAGTTAATGGAATCGCTGGACAAAATTATGGAAATATCTCTATGCTCATGTAGTTAATGGAATCGCTGGAACCTCAGAAGTTCAAACTGGGTGCAAATACTTTCCTGTTAAGCAGACTCACGTGAGTTTTACTTCATAATAAAGGTAGAATCCTTTTTGTTTTTCTCCGTTATTCTCTTACATAGTCTGCTTTGCCTTTTGTATTTTTTTCCTTATTAGGATGCATTCCCAATTGGAACCCATGCTTTTCCAACTACGCTTGCGGTTTGGATAATAATAATAATAATAATAATAATAATAATAATAATAATAATAATAATAATAATAATAATAATATAAGCAGTTTGGATGATAATAATTATAAGTATGTATATATATATATATATATATATATATATATATATATATATATATATATATATATATATATACATATATATACATATATATATATAAACACACACACACTTATAGATACATAGCCTACATACATTTACGCACATCAGTATACACACAGAGTATGAAACATTTACAAACAGGAGAAGTGTCATTTTCTATAACGACTCATATTGAAAGCCTACAATACAAGCCTGGTAAAAACTGTTAGGAAAAACTCAAAATATATAAATAATTATTGTTAACTAAAACCATACGGCCATGAAAGTTACTATCTTCCAAACCGGTAGGGCGAAGATAAAGGGGTTTATTCGGCTACCGTGCAGAAGTTTCCCACCTCCAGAGTATTGCTTCTGAACAGAACCAAAGTTCACTCACGTACATTGGAAAGAAAACAATCCAGCTGTCATGTTTACAATAGCATCTAGAGCATGAAAATGTCAAATATACACACACCTAAGTAAATATGGAAATAAACAACAACAACAACAACAAAAAAATCAGATGCAAGTCAAACTTAAACTCATGCATAGTTCAATGCTAACAGGAGAGATACTAAGGCGAGATAGCATTTCCGGTGTACACTTTCAAGTAGAGAAAAATTATCATGCTTACGAAAGATCCCGTTCGCTATAGCCTCCAGAAGGTCTTAGCTATTTTCCTAGTAGGTGAAGCGTGGATAGAACATGACGTTTCTATCACTGGTCATAATAGCTAGCTCACTGCTAGAGCATGCGAGCCTTTCTCATGATCCGTAAATAAAACTGCGGTTTATCATAAAAGTACCATCACCTATTTTTGTTATTCAGAATCACTATATTCACATTAAAAGGGAAAAAATCCTTGTAGCTGGAGATAACCAAAATGAAAGAGAAAGACTGAAAAAGGACAGACTCATCATATCACTATCAGAAATGCATGGCAACAAACAACTATAAAAACATCTCAAGAAATCATGTGTTCACAAAAAAATCAATGTTATTTTTATGACTATTTTTACTTACCATCCAAGTTTAGCAATGAATGCACCCTTACATGTAGGAGACAAGAATCCAGCATGAGGCCAGACACGAATAGGCCAAATTTTAAGTATGCTATACTAATTAAAAGACAGTAAATTTTAATTCCCCTTAATTATGAAAACAATTATGAATTTTCTCTCCTCTCTGTATGTATGCATGTATGTATTTATACATGCATTATGATATATATATATATATATATATATATATATATATATATATATATATATATATATATATATATATATATATATATATATATATATATACACAGTATATATATATATATATATATATATATATATATATATATATATATATATATATATATATATATATAGGTATATATATATATATACACACAGTATATATACAGTATATATATATATATATATATATATATATATATATATATATATATATATATATATATATAATTGGTAAATAATAGATAAATAGATAGTTTAGTTCCTTTCCCTTAGAGACGTTGATTCCAGAGTGCCATCCTTCCTGCTGTCAACAATTGTTCTGAAAAACGATTTCAAGCCCCATACATTCTGCAACTCCAGGTCGCGACCCGTTACTCTTCACTGAATCTATCAAGTATCTAATTTACTGTTCAGATCAACAAGGATTTAATGGACCGTGACTAAAGAGTTCTACTTCGCCTGGAGAATTGAACCCTATATAGTAATGCAGTATCATAACCATTAACCCATGATATATACATATATATATATATATATATATATATATATATATATATATATATATATATATATATATATATATATATATATTTGTGTGTCAGGTTGCGTGCGTATCTGCACGTGCGTATTCATTTACGTGCGTGTACATCCACCAAAAGTTCAGCCATTTCCAGTACTCATGTCATCCGCGCTTATCAACCACACACAGACATGTCTGTTGTTAGTACAGCTATTCTGAACTGAATACCCTAAAAAGTTACTTGTCTATGTAACTAAGCAACCAGATGGGCTGCCAGTATCTAAGAAATTAATTGTTTTTTATTTTGTTCCTGAGGCTTTAAATCTATATTTAATATGACCAGTTAATCTGACTGAATCAAGATAAGGCATTGATCCTCTAGGTTTTAAGGTCTGTTAAATAATAAGGACTTAATGGTTTTCATCAACGCACTATCGACAAAATTACGTCATTTAAAATAATAAGCGATGACAACAACAAGAACAGCGCAATAACAATCACTGCAACAATCGGTCTACTGTAAATAGCACCAGGAAGTAAAAACAACCACATACAACTACAAATTTTGTTTGTATATGTACGGATGAACATTACTCATTTTGTGTACATGCATCTGGAAATGGCTTTTTCCATGTTCCCGCCCTTCCCTACAAATGTAGTTATAAGAAACAAAAGCAGAAAAAGCAGGTAAAAACACACACGCACACACACAAACGAAGCCTTTTGGACGCACACCAACTGCGCCGGTAATGTCGCCGTTTTTCAGTAAAGCGAAGCAGAACCACGTATCGAAAAAATTTACGCACGGAATATCGATAAAAGGCAAACGGTGCTATGATCTAGGTTGAGAGACTTTTAGTACTGATTCGTAAAGTCACACGTTTTAAACTTGTCAAGTTAACTGTTTGATCTATTATTTCTTATTGTTCTTTATAAGTAAATGGGAGCGTATACCCAGCGAAGGGATTCTACCTGTGGTTATCAAACTACGTATGCATCAGTCATGAAAAAATGCACCATTCTAACGGATGATTTTGCTCTAACGACCGAAAAGCATATAAACAACTCAAGCGTTTTAATAGAAAATATGTTTTAAAGAAATATATAATTTTTAGTTTGTGTGCTACAAAGCCATATGACACAATATACTCTTATTAAATACAAGATATATAGCTTTTATGCTTTTTTTATATAAAAATTCTGTAATTCAAAATGAAATACTGCGAACTTACCTGTAACTCGCTAACTGAGATTGCAAGTTCCCCGGAGGAACACTGTTAGGCCGGTCTAAAGTAAATTTGCATATTTGAATTTAAAAAAAAAAATTATAACGCGTACGTAGAAGAAAAAACCTATTGCGATTCTATCCATTTTTCAACATTTCATATTTCTGTAAATGGACTAATTTTGGACTGGATACTACATACTAATATTCATTCTCAATTTCGTTTTCCTAAATCTAAAACTATGTGAGTCAATATGGTCAGAAACACTTAAAAGTAGAATGTAACCTGAATGCCAATAATATCCAAGAGAAACAAGTAAAAAATGCGCCGAAGTTTCTTCGGTGCAATCGAGTTTTCTGTACAGCCGCTACAGCGTATAATCAAGGCCACCGAAAACAGATCTATCTTTCGGTGGTCTCGATATAATGCTGTATGAGCAGCGGCCCATGAAACTTCAACCACGGCCCGGTGGTTGCCAGAAGCACGATTATGGCTACATTTAACCTTAAATAAAATAAAAACTACTGAGGTTAGAGGGCTGCAATTTGGTATGTTTCATGACTGGAGGGTGTGTGATCAACATACCAATTTGCAGCCCTCTAGCCTCAGTAGTTGTTAAAATCTGAAGGCGGATAGAAAAAGTGCGTCCATAAAAAAGTGCGGACGGACAGACAAAGCCGGCACAACAGTGTTCTTTTACAGAAAACTAAAAAATTACAAATAAAAAAAGGTATGGACATGACGTTAACAAGAAATCAGAACATGAACATAAATATATTCTACTGTAAGATAGGTAATTAGAGCACGATATGAAAACTAGGATGTAAATATAAGAAGAAAACGCTTCTGCAAGCTTTAGTAAACATCTGGTTCATTTCTAAAGATCTCTGACCTTCACATCAATCACCAGGGATTGTTCCCGCTGACAAAACCTTTCTATTATTTCGTTGGTTTACCAACGATTCTCGAGTTTTTGACGTTCGGTTGCACACGAAATCTAAGCTGCCATTAAATAGAAAGTATGAAACAGAAAGTTTCTATAAAAACATTAAAATATCAGACATACAACGGTTTTCACTTTTAGAATTATCAACTGCCAGTAACTGAAAACAATAAATACCGTATTATTTCTAATGTGTGCGTATATATACATATATATATATATATATATATATATATATATATATATATATATATATATATATTATTTATTCATATATTTGTGATAGCCACAATGACCTCTCATCTTTCGATTTCTTCACTATTTTTTGGATACGTTTGTCAATACAAGCCCTGAAACCCAAATGCAGAAACATGTGGGCCCTCCTAGCCTTTGTGTGACAAGCTTACCCAAAAAGGGTGAAGAAGAAATCGAACTCTTAGGAGGTCATTTTCGGATAATACAAATATATTCACATCTCGTAAAGTGTGATCATCAGATTATATATATATATATATATATATATATATATATATATATATACATACATATATATAATGTATATATATGTATATATATAATGTGACAGAGAGAGAGAGAGAGAGAGAGAGAGAGAGAGAGAGAGAGAGAGAGAGAGATAGAGAGAGAGAGAGAATGTTACCTTCTGCAAACTGGAGTAACGAGTGATGGCCCACTGAACAAGTCTACCGATCTCCTGCAATGATGACGCAGGGACGTGCAGCATCCTGGACGTCATCTCGTCTGTGTAAAGCAACACCTGCAACGACCATATTTCAAAGTAAAAGGGCAAAGGCCTGATTCTAAGGACAATAGATATTAAAATAACTTATTCAAGTACTTTTCGCGAAAGCATGTAGTAACGCAAGTTCAAAAAATGTCTTTGCGAATGAAATATATTATCTACAACCACCGTGCAGTAGATATATTGCGGAAGCTTTGATTCTTAAACTACAGGAGTAAGCAGAGCTTTGCTGTAAAGAAGTTGAATCCCCAGAGACGTAAGCTAAATAAAAATTAACATAAGTTATTTTGCTCATTTCTCCTCTGAGGAAAATATAATAAAATACACACACAACATAATTCTCAATTTAAATGATATCGAGATAACGTTTGCTCTGCTCTACACGATATATATATATATATATATATATATATATATATATATATATATATATATATATATATATATATGTATTATGTATGTACATATTGCTGATTTGAAGAAAACTTAATTTTCCCATCAGAATCAACCATTTCTCTGATGTAATGAAAATATACAGCACTACTCCACATAATACGATTTTTTTTTAATTTGGACACATGTCTGTTTGAGGAATGCAAAAGTTTTCCTAGCGAGAATTCGATTTTAATAAAATACATCCATGAAAATAATAATAATTTAGAAAACGAATAAGTTACATGCCGATATAATAACCAATTATGCAAAGCCAAATGACTGAAATAAGGTCAATTTAATATCAGATCATCTAAAAGTGTCGGTAATATAACTACCAGCTTTCGAACACGTGTTTCTTCTTCCCCTCATTCCTCATGACGAATAGCAAAGCCGAGTGCCAAACATCCATTCCCTGGCGAGACTAAAGCTAACTTATACAGTATATATATATCGAACGCTTGAAATTCAGTTCTGGGTTTTAACATTACAGCATTCATGTTTGTTGTCGTCTAAATAGCAAGATGCTAATCTCCTTCATATGAGGAGCCTCATTATGAAGTTTAAGGGAAATATGCTTAAAACCAATTGCTAATATTGCTAAGTTTATATAATATTAAATATAGTTCAGTATACGCTGACATTTATTACAAAGACTCTTGACATTTTCCTTATACTGTGTTTAGAAAATGCTTCATTGGAATATATTTCCCTTTCAGTGCACTGATGAAACTGCTCTTTCTGAATATTTTATTTGCAATATGAAAACTTTTTACATCAATTGGTCTCAACAACCTAGGGAAAAGCTGGAAAAATAACACATATATATATATGTAATATATATATGTACAGTCAAGAGTTTGACGCTGTGTTATGTAGAAAGGTTTACAAGTATATATATATATATATATATATATATATATATATATATATATATATATATATATATATATATATAACAAACCTTTCAACACTCAAACTCCTCACTAATCATTGCTAACTGAAAACAGTAAGTGGTAGTAGTGAATAAATATGTAAAAAAAATTATCAAAAATAAAACAAACAACATTACTACTAATAGAGTACAAAAAACCACAATGTTGATACAAAAAACCAAAATGTTGATACGCAACGTAACATTGTACTAAAACATGACTCTTGGGTACGTGGAAAGCGGCGAGAATGCCAGTTGCACTTCAGAGGACTAAAAATATTCTAGACTTGGCACCACTTTTGGCTGGTTCCCTACGACCGCGTATAGAAAAATTCTTAATAATGAAACCAACTTTGAACTGTTGTATGAGTTATCTAACTTGGGAAAAAAATCATCTGAATCTATGAACATGTAATAGTTATTTATGTGTCCAACATGCTGAACACTGTAAAGAATTTCACAGTCAATAAGAAAATGTAAGTCAGCATAGATACGCAAGAAAATAAATCATCACCAGCATTATATACTATTAGATATGCTAAGGTGAATTTAACTTTGTTGTATTAGAAACTAATAATCCCCACCCTAGACTTGGCAAGACTTCGCGTGCGTAAAGGAAATGAAAAAAGTGAGTATTCTCGTTCTCATGTTCCTGTTCTGTACGGGTATTTATTATTTCCAATGGGGCTGCCGTGAATGCATGGTTGCTTCCGAAATATAGTAAATAAGTAGCGTTTGTTTTTACATATTTATGGAACTTTCTTCTTGACAGACAAACTTGCACTTCATAATGAGTAGGATTACTGGATACAAGTAATTTACGATTTACGAGAAAACATCGCATTACAAACTAAAGGATCACTCAAACCGACCGATCCCCAAATTCGTGCCTTCCACTCAGTGTCTGTGAAACTGCGACCCCTCGCATGTTTTCAGTATGTTCAATCTCTCCAAGACATCTGGTCTTGAAGTACTGCAGTTCCGAAATAAATGAAAAAACAGCAAGGGGAATCCAGAAGTCACAAGAATAACATCAACAGTTTTCAGTAGCCTAAGTTTTATGCACTATCTTCATTTTTTATAGACGTCAAAATGGTTGTTCAAAATTCTGTTTTCATATGATGTTCAGGTCTCATTTTCCGATGGTTTTACCTGGTAAGTTACATATAAGAAGCTCTGTGTACTTGAGCTGTTAAGTTTCCTAATTAAACTTGACGACCTCATGTTCCCCAATCCACGAGTTACTGAGCTAAGGTGATATAGCGTTTTGCCTAATTTGCTTAAAAAAAAGGAGGTAACATATAAACCAAAAATCAAAACCCCAAAGTTATGCAAACATATAATTTCCCAACAAAATCTGAAGCGCCTAAATATGTTTCCGGATAACTCAATGCCCTCTTTTAGCATATTTCAAAAAAAAAAAGGGACCAATTAATAAGACGGGAGAAGGGTTGGACATATTCTTGAAAAAGACTAAGCAATGGGATGGGAAAAGGAGGGGGCGTGACCACGAAAAAAGACCAGGCTCCTTAAGGAAGAAGGCGCATATGAGGGACTCGCGTAAAAATAGAGGCAGGAAGGTAAGACCGAAACTGGGCCTACAGTAAAGCATCGAGAAGTCACCCTGCGGCAGAGAGAGAGAGAGAGAGAGAGAGAAATGAAATGAGTTCGATCACTTGTTAAACGACGAGCAATAGATAGGATCCTATCGAGGTTATAGGCAAAAGATAAAACATCTCTAATATGTCAGTGCAGAGTAAAGCCAAAGTATTTTCAGTCTGCCCTTATTCATACTACAGTCTGAATTCCCTCAAGAGACGAAAAAACACCACATCTCATAGGGTTCAACCACTTTTTTAGTTTTCTGAAATGAAAACTATTGCGCCCGGTTTGGTCTGTCCGTCCGCCCTCAGATCTTACAAACTACTGAGGCTAGAGGGCTGCAAGTTGCTATGTTGATCATCCACCCTCCAATCATCTAACATACCAAATTTCATCCCTCCAGTCTTAGTAGTTTTTATTTTATTTAAGGTTAAACTTAGCCATGGTCGTACTTCTGGCAACACAACAACGCAGGCCACCAAGGCCGGCTGAGAGTTTCGTGGGCTGCGGCTCATACAGCATTATACCGAGACCACCCAAAGATAGACCTATTTTCTGTGGCCTTGATTATAAACTGTACAGAAAACTCCATTGCGCCCAAGAAACTTCGGCGCATTTTTTTACTTCTTCCTGTTTCTAATTCCAGCTGGTATATGAGTTGCTACGCCCACTGTTTTTTTCGCTATACAATACTAGATTAGGGCAGACTGCTCTAGAATTCAGAAAATCGGTGGGTCTGTTATCAACCTCCATTTGGGTTAATTCTAGAAAAAAAAAATAGTTGTAAATATGAATTAGCCTTTACGGATAGTTATCAAGTGCTTTGTTCAAGATATAAAATGAAACAAATATGAAATCTATATCTGCATATTCTATTCTATATCAGTATATTTGACAAATGTTTGGCAAATCTAAAAAAAAAAAAATCATATAGGTAGAAGAACAATAAAGGAAAACACAAAACATTCATAAGAGGTATAAGTAAACAAATATAAAACTTAACCTGAAACAAGTAAAGAAACCAAACTCGAAAGGCAAATATATATATATATATATATATATATATATATATACATATATATATATATATATATATATATATATATATATATATATACACAGTATATATCACCGTTCTCCCCACTTATTACGATCAAATAAAAATTTACGGCACCGCCGAATGAATAACTTTCTCCGAGGAGATTTACTACAATTTAATTCAATTATTTCTATGACTCTCTGAGTCATGATTTAACATATTTTCCCATTTTTTTTTACTTACTTATACGTTCAGGATCCCCTTTAAAATGACTTGCCAAGTGAGAGAGGAATGACGTCAATAGCGTAGAGAGAGAGAGAGAGAGAGAGAGAGAGAGAGAGAGAGAGAAAGAGAGGTATCTTTTGAAGCGTGAAGGGTGTAGCGCATTCCACCAAAACATCTTCTTGTACATTACTGCATCCAGTTCTTCATTAGCAGTTTTCATACCACAAAAACTTTTATTCCATAGTAACTAACATGAAACATCTTAAACTGAAGTTGACTTACCGAACTGCTACATGAGAATTTAGCACCTGCTAATCTAAACTGGTTTGGATTTTACATCTGCTATCGCAACACTTAATGGGAATAAGGTAAAACAAACGGTAAAACCAGCATACTTACTTCAAGATTACATATAACAGGAAAACCAACTAATTTACATTAAAAATTTATTACGTTTAGACGTCTAATTATATTATATGAATAAACTTGCAATAACAATATTAAACAAACCCGCTCGAAATTACAAAATCTAACACAGGAACCACGCATAAATTGTTATCATTCTCTCTTGCATTAAAGCAAGCTGATACTGTGAGTGAAGCGTTTACCATTATCTTCATTCAAAACAAGACATTTCAAGTTCTAGATGACTTCTCCATTTAAAAGTGGATGACAATAAAATAGCTTTGGTAAAAAGTAACAAATAATTTCATATGAACGAAATAATCTTGGACCCACTACCAATAGTTCTACGTTCAGAAGCAGTTCTAAGAGAGAGAGAGAGAGAGAGAGAGAGAGAGAGAGAGAGAGAATCTTCTAAGATGGATGGATCTCGAGTAACTCCGGTAATTGCTCAATATCCGACCACGTTCAGATCTGCGTTTATCTTAGAAACTGGGAAACTTGGTTTCCCACCACGACTTTTATATTCATCTTTTGCTAAGCAACTTTACCTCAGCATTTTTTTTAGCGCCTACTCATTCAACTTTCTCTCTCTCTCTCTCTCTCTCTCTCTCTCTCTCTCTCTCTCTCTCTCTCTCTCTCTCTCTCTTTGCGTATGTGTGCGTGTGCGTGTGTGCTCATCAATTTAGAATTGAGAAATGAAACATTCTGAAAGTTGAAGACCAGGTATTGGAAAATCAAGCTTTAATTGAAAGATTGCTGTTCCATGAAATTCGAAAACGTTTCCTGTAGGCTGAACAAGATTTTTCAGCAGGATTTCTTGAAGATAACGACCAAAGGTTGCAGTCCTATAGTACTAAGACTCACTGTCGTCTAGTTTATATCATGTTTTCTATTGTGTGCTTTCAAACTCAATTATATTGACTTGTGCTAACAACTGAGGTGTTGCTGTTTTCCCGCTGAAGTAGAAAGCCTGACCAAAATAGCTCACGATCCCAAAACGACAAGATGATTGCAAGACTGTGCATCTGACGTTTAGCACGTGTCACAAGATCATCTTCATAATTTACTAAAGATGGCGATCTAAGACACTTACACACAGAGAGAGAGAGAGAGAGAGAGAGAGAGAGAGAGAGAGAACTGACTATAGAATTTGGGCCAAATGCCAAGCACTGGGACCTATGAGGTCATTCAGCAATGAAACAGAAATTGACAGTAAAAGGTTTGAAAGGTGTAACAGGAGGGAAACCCCGCAGTTGCAATATGAATCAATTGTTAGGAGAGGATGGAAAGTAAGATGGACGAAGAGAATATGAAAGGAGGTACAGTAAAAGGAACGAAAGGGGTTGCAGCTAGGGGGCGAAGGCACACTGCAAAGAACCTTATGCAATGCCTACGGCGCACCGCATATTGCACTGACGGCACTACCCCCTACGAGAGAGAGAGAGAGAGAGAGAGAGAGAGAGAGAGAGAATACTTACGTTTAGGGAAAATATCACAAACACTTTATCAGGTCCTATTATACCTTTTAATTCCAACTGTACCATAACCATAACCTTTAGCATTCCTTGAAAATTGAGAGAGAGAGAGAGAGAGAGAGAGAGAGAGAGAGAGAGAGAGAGAGAGAGAGATGGATGGACCTCCGGCAACTCCGGCAATTGCTCAATTTCCGACCACCTTCAGATCAGCCGTTTACTTAAGAAACTGGGAAATTTGGCTGCCTACCAAGATTTTTATATTCATCTTTTTGCTAAGCAACTTTATCGCGGTCATGTTTTTTTTTTTAAGCGTTTACTCATTTCAACCCTCTCTCTCTCTCTCTCTCTCTCTCTCTCTCTCTCTCTCTCTCTCTCTCTGCGCTTATCAATCTAAAATGGAGAAATGAAACATTCTGAAAGTTAAGGTAATGTCCAAAGATCATAATCACCTAGTGGGAAATACTCTATTGCTTTCAAACTCAATTGCTTTGACTTGTTCTAAGGAATGAGGTTTCGTTGCATTCTCGCTGTAGTAGAAATCCTGACCAAAATAGCTCACGACCATAAAATGTCAGGATGAAAGCAAGTTTGCGCACATGAGGTTCATAGCATGTGTCAAAGATTTATCTTCATAATTTACAAGAGACAGCGATCTAAGAAAACTTACCAAGAAAAGAGGCATAAGAATGCTCAACAGGCTGCCATGTTTTAAAGCTAAAGATAAATACTTAAGGTTAAGAGATATATCACCAACGGTACATGGCTGAACCTACTAAAAACTTTAATTCCTAGGTGGTATAGGAATTGGTGAAGCATGAAATGGAATATGAGGAGAGCCAAGTTATATCAGCACCTGTTATACCTTTTACTTCCAGCTGTACCATAACCATAACCTTTAACATTCCCCGGAGAGAGAGAGAGAGAGAGAGAGAGAGAGAGAGAGAGAGAGAGAGAGAGAAATCTGAGATGGATGGATCTCCGGTAATTGCTCAATATCCGATCACCTTCAGATCAGCCCGTTTACTTGTTTCTGGGAAAATTGGTTGCTTACCACGATTTATAATGTTTATCTTTTCCCTTAGCAACTTTACCTCAGTCTCTCTCTCTCTCTCTCTCTCTCTCTCTCTCTCTCTCTCTCTCTCTCTCTCTCTCTCTCTCTGTTTACCAATCTATCAATCTACAATGGAGAAATGAAACATTCTGAAAGTTAAGGCGATGGCCAAAGTTCATAGTCACCTAAAATGGAAAATACTCTATTGCAATATCTTCAACGTCTGCTTGGCAACTAAGCCTTAGCCTTGTCATCTGTTGCGAGCCTTCAAACTCATTCACTTTGACTTGTTCTAACAACTGAGGTTTTGTTGTTTTCTCGCTGTAGTGGAAAGCCTGACCAAAATAGCTCACGATCATTAAAATGTCAAGATGAGCGCAAGTTTGCGCTTCTGAGGTTCATAGCAAGTGTCATCCATAATTTGCTAGAGACAGCAATCAAAGAGAGGTTGTTATAAAGACAAGACGCAAAAGAATGCTTAGCAGGCTGCCATGTTTTTAAGCTCAAGAAAAATACTTAAAGTTAAGAGAAATATCACAAGCGACATATGGCTGAACCTCCTAAAAATCTATTTCCCGCGGTGGTAGGAATTGGTGAAGCAAGGAATGGAATGTGAAAGAACCAGGTTCAGCCCCTGTTATAACTATTAATTCCAACTGTACCATAGCCATGACCTTTAACATTGCTTAGAGAGAGAGAGAGAGAGAGAGAGAGAGAGAGAGAGAGAGAGAGAACATCAACTGGCGTTCCAAAGGTAAGCGAACAAAGGATCGAATATACAAGAAACTATAAAACAAAAACCATTCAAATAATTCCTATTAAAAATCAGTTAAAAAACTGCATAAATACAGTACACACACATACAGAGAGAGAGAGAGAGAGAGAGAGAGAGAGAGAGAGAGAGAGAGAGAGAGAGAGAGAGAGAGAGAGAGAACTTATCTACAATAGAAAAAAATCATCCGTGGTAACCGCAGGCTCCTCAAACAGTCGAAATAGCTTTAAATCCGTGAAATTACAGGCACCTGAACGTTAAAGAGAAAGTACCAAACAAGATTTATATCCGAATCGAAATCACTTTCGGAAAAATTAAAAGTAAATCGATAGTCGACATAAAGTAAATTTTACACGGCCGCGTCTTCTTTCCCCCTTTTATATTTAGACTAACATCGTGATTGCACAACAAGGCCGAGAATTGTATAAAATAACTGAATTTCCTTAATTGAAGCACGTGTGTCGCAACAGTTATTAAATATAGTCTATCGTATGCGGATGAACACATTAGAATGGGATATTCCTGAAGCATTTACCTCTCATTTATAAAAATCCATTAATATTTTTTTTTTCTATTTGCCGGAACAGTCATGTCATTATTTTGTCAAGCGAACAAAAAATTAGGCATAATAAGAAAGAATGTCAAATTTCTAGTGATAAAGTCAATATGATAAACTTAATCACTTCATTTAATCAAATTTTCTTTTCCCACGCTTTCTTGCCTTCTATTAATCAACAGTCTTGTCCTACATTATCTTAATCAAACGGTAATGTGATAATCATAGCGATTCTGGGAGTCATATGTGGGGTGTACTCACAGGCACACAGTCCTTCTTGAACATTTTTACCATAACTTCTTGTTTACAAAATGAATATATAGAAGCTAAATTTACCTCCTTAATTTTTAAGATTTCCTAGGTATGTATGTAAGTAATAACCTGAATAATTACATTTCATAAAACTCATCTCAGTAGCAGCAACAGTCAGTGGCTGTGAAATTAATGTGATTAATCATCAACTGTATACACGCGCACAGTAAAAACAGCAAATACAATGATAAAATGAAACCTGTTCAATAAAGTAAATAAATTGAATCTTTTAAAGAAAAAGGAATGAAAACAACGAAACGTGACGTATACGAATTATTAAAATAAAACAACATATCATTATCAAATTTACATAAACTGCTGTAAAATAGCCTTGTAAAAACCACCTTCATAATTCTAACAGACTTCAACATGAGTAATTTCCACCTAAAACTAGCACATACCTTCAAAGGTTGTACAGCTGCACAAATCATTTCTTTGTATACTTCTAAAATTAAGTAATTTTTGCATAAATTAAATTATTTGTCCATAAATCAGAGAAACATTTAAACAATAATTTCAAAATAAAACTGGCATGTAAATTCAAAAGCTTTGCAACTGCACAAGTCCAATTGTTTTAATGCAATTGTCAATAGCAAGGCCCCGAGAGGATGCGCTCGAAAAAATTTGTTACAACAAATGCTGTATAAATCTTTGCAAATTTAAAAACCATTTTTATATTTATTTTCATTTCTCGTGATAATCTCTTCTTTTCTGTATTTGGTTCGGATTCCCTAATGAGCACCATATTCTTTAAGCTGAATTTCAAGTGGCCCTGTGGGCTTGTTCCATATGAATTTTCAGGATAATGTGGTTCGGACCAATAAGCTGTAGGTGGTAGGTAACCAACTGATTCTTAGCCACGTAAAATAAATCTAATCCTTCAGGCCAGCCCTAGGAGAGCTGTTAATCAGCTCAGTGGTCTGGTTAAACTAAGGTATAACTTACTTTTTTTTCATATGAATTGGGTTCCTCTTCTGAATAATAATAATAATAATAATAATAATAATAATAATAATAATAATAATAATAATAATACACAACAAACATGAAATGCTTTCATCTTCAAAATTCCAAAAGGGGAAGGCTACTAACCTGCATGTAAATGGAGGGTATGATGATGGTGACACAGAGGACCCAAAAGACGAGCATGAGCTTCAAGATGATGAGCCATTGCCACCACTCCAGCTTTGACAGCCAGTTGTATATATGGCTGGGCGTCCAGTACTCAGTGTCTATGTTCAACCCGAAGTCCAGGTGAATGGATACGTCTTCAGCCATTAGTACGGTTGGAATGTCTTTCTATTGCTAATTTTCATTGCAGTTTAGTCTTTGGAATTTCCCCACGATACATAGGGTGACATAACTTAAAAGTTATCTTAAACATTTATCCCTTCTGGGAAGTAAAGCACTGATGCGTCCCTCATGCATTGTTAATTTTTCAGTATAACACCTCAAGTAAAGTCCTTGGGTGTATTATTTCTACTCCCCATTTCTAAATCACCTACAGGGTACCTGAAAATCTGCTGAAGTTCATGCCCATTGGTTCACAATACCATACACTATGCCAAACTTCGGAATACCTGGACACACTCAGGAGCGAGCAACCCTTTTTTATGAAAAAATCAAAATCAAAACAATCCTTCTCTTAGGTGTTTTCTTGATAAACAGATAATTCAGAATCACGGAAAGTGAATGTGGATATAACACACGAAAAACACCACTTTTCGATTATTAAAGAGAGGAGTATGGAGGGATCTTGGAAGGTGTGCTGAAGACTCAGCGATGCATAAATCGTGAAAACGGGCCTTCAGCCAACCTTTTAGATTTCACTGATTTCTTCATCGCATTAGTCACAATAAAATTCGCTTTTTACTTTTCTCAGTCGTGGACAGAAGAACAATTCAACAGCCGGTCACTTGAAGAAACATTACAAAATCACAGATGCAAGACACTCAACATTTCTCAAACAGAACGTTTCATAAAATAGTGATACCCATTTTGCTGGCTTCGTTATTGAAAGCACTAATTAATCACTACACCTTTCCATTACGGACAAAACCATCTTATACCACGCTGCAGACTCTGTAACAAGAGTGACGTGAAAACACAGCATACAATAATCTCTTAAAAAGTCAGCGCACAGCTTCGCAATTACTGTTTGTATCAACGCAGGCTCCGTGTTGTATCTTCTACTCCCTTTGAGATAATTACCGGAGCAGAGATCCACAAACAAAACATTATCGTTACTGTAAACCACAACACAGTATGCCAGCAGGATTGTAGGTGTGGGTGGTCAAGCCGTCAACTTCAGTTGCCAGCTATCACTACAGGATGTTTCATGCGTCTGAGCACCATCATCCATCGCTGTCTCCTTCCCTCGCCTCCTGGAAGCGACAAAGTCTGCTAGTGGAAATAAATGCAGGTTTTCGGAGATGGCTATCGAGCTCTCTCTGAACGACACCCAGGTCTCATTTTGTCAAATACGGGCTTTGGTTCAGAGTTTGATTCTAAAGGTTACGGTGAAGCCCCGTCTGTTCATGGTCCATGCCTAGTAAGGGAGTTTAGCTGTATTTATATTAGTCACTTTAATTTTATTTATCACCAATATGCATATGCGTTGGTCATTTAAAATCGTACAATCTGAAAGTGAATGGAATGACGATTAAAACTATATGGAATTTCGGAGACCGTGAGGCCCAGAGACTCCAGGACAAAATATCAAGACATTCAATCTTGGAATCTGGAAGCAATGAAGATTATACGTACAAATAATGAATAAAAAAAATTTCCTTTCAGAGAATTCACAAGTACTCCTAAATGTAATTTTGGTCTATCCTACTTAATTTCATCGGATGGCATGGCAGAGTAATTCGCAAAATTTAACCATTTCGCCATACATCACAAATACAATCTTGCTCTCATCTTGTCACAGAAATTGTTGGAAACTAGCGATGCAGCATGAAGCCGTTCGTAGTCACTCAAGCCATAACTAAACAACAATAGAGAGCCACTGATTCTCCCACGGTCCCATTTCAGGAGATGTAAAAGTACCGACCAATACCTCAACGTTGCTGGTAACGACTTCAAATTATGGGTGCAATCTTCGTGACCAGTATTTTAAAACAACCAAGATGCTCTTCATCCCGATGCCATCACTGATAGCTATGGAAGCAATGCGATGAAACCTAAAGACTGGTTACTGGACATTCTGTCGTCGGGAATACTCTTGTTACTAGCTTCTTAAATCCCTTTAAATAATCTGATTTGCCATCTTTCTTTGGGCAGTGAATCATTCACAAGTTCGAAAGGATGAACATTCATATCATTCTCCAGGTTCACAAATGAAAAAACGGAGAATTGAGAGCTGAAACTCCAAAAATATTGCCGTATGGCAAACGCCTACTGATCATCGAATCTAGCATTCACTGACTTTAAATGACGATAAAAAAAACTCACAGTTAAGACAATATCTGGATTTTAAAAAGTTCTATTAAATTAAAGACAATATGAGCTACGTGAAAATGAATTATAGCTGGTTGGAATTTAACAGCATTGCCATCAGACGTCAGTGATTTACTTCAGTGCCTTATCTATAAACCTTTCATTAGATAATCTAAAAATTATAAAATAATACTATATTAGGTAATATACAAAAATTAAAATAATACTATATTAGGTAGTCTACAAAATTTAAAATAATACTTTGAAATCGTTGGCTTGAATAAAGACTGAGAATTATGTTGTATTTGCTAACTTATTACTACAACAATAAAATAATAATAGTAATATCTGTAATACCAAAGAATAGATACCATAGGTAAAAGGCAAAATATTATAACTATTACACAGACAAAAGCACACACTGCCAGTTCTACAAAAAAAAGGGAAGGGAACTTACTTATTTGAAAAATATATACATGCCAAAACAGTTTTACATATAGGTCAATTCCATATATTAAATGCAACAATATATATATATATATATATATATATATATATATATATATATATATATATATATATATATATATATATATATATATATATATATATATTCTAAAAGGTCACATGACATTGCTTCAAGAGATTTTTGGAAGGAAAAATCTAAAAGAAGAAAAAACTTCCTGTGCAAAATTTGAAAGACATTCAGTGCTAAGACACTGACAACTTTCTGTAACGGTGAAAAATCCTAGACACTTTATCAACGAAAATTATAATGTAGAAGACAAAAAACATCTATGTTTCATCTGTGACCACATGACTACAAACTACCATATTATCTTGAACACTTCCGGTTCAAGTCTTGGGGTTCCAAATATTTTTCGCGTTATATTTTAGAGAATGGAAATTATGGCACTACATTTCAATTTCTAGGTCACTGCATGCTGGTAGATCATACTAACACTTTAAATATACAAAAAATAATCACACTAATATTTTTCCTTAGCATGGTTGGCTCCAGAGAAAACTGCACAAAGATTACTGTTATATTCATGCTTTAATTAGTGAAAAGTGGATGATCCCACAATATTAGCCACTTCCTACATTACACAGAAGGCTCTTATCTTGTTAGCTTTCTCGTTCGTCCTGGATATTAAGGCCCTTCCTTTTCAGTAACTCTTTGACCTCACCTATCTACTCCTATTTAGGTCTTCCTTTTCTCCTACCTCCAACAACATATGAGTTATGAACCTTTTTTTTTTTACTAATCAATCATTGTCCCTTCTTTCCGGACGACCATCTCCATATAATCTGATCCATCATTTCATCTATGCAAACCTTTAACCACTTACATGTACTTCCTCATTTCTTACCCGATCAATTCTCCTTACGCCACATAACTTACATAAACAGCTCACTCTAACACGGTTTTTTTTGTGTCATTTAAATGCATTAACATCCACATTTTACTTCCATAAAGGAGAGATGGCTCATCAAATCCCTCATACATTCGCACCTTTGGTTCTAAAGACAATTCAAGTCTCATCCCTAATTTTTAAACAAGCCTTGCTACTTTTCTAATTTTAACGGTTCTGTCACTAACACCTTCTCTCATCCTACTGTCATTCACTATAATCTCTACCAATTAACATTCAATGCTCCATCTTCATAGTTTCCTTCCACCCTCACATCTTTACTCTTGCTCACGTTGACTTTCAACGTTCTACTCGTGCAAACACTTTCAAACTCTTTTTACTAGTTTCTGTAGTTTCTCTTCATTATTCCCAATCACTACTCTATCGTTTGCAAGCCTTAACCATTCCAAACTCCACTCATGTCTCAAATTCTTATCTTATATTATTGCATCTACAACTATTGTACCTTCTCTGATTTCCCACATCACCCCATCCATGAAATATTAAACAGCGACAGAGACACAACATACCACTGTTTCAGACCCACTTGAACATCAAACAAGCCACTCTCCACCTACATTTCTTCTCCTCCATTGCAAAAAAAAAAAAAAAATTTAATTGCACTTTTAACATTTACTAATCATAATTGTCACAGATATAATTAGCAATCATAACGAATACTCTTCACAGATGTTGCTGCATTACACCATAATGAACGACAATTTAATAGTTGCTTTCACTAACATATCCTCTAATTCACGGATAAGTGAAGAGACAGGCTTTTACTTTCCGTTCTCTCCGGTTCTGCTCATTTATCTCTTTCCTACTTTCGAGGGAAAGTTTCTCCACAAGTTGTCTATTTTAGTGGTTTGCTGATGAACATTTGTTGTTTTGTTTCTCCCTCCTGAGATTAAAACTTGTAACTTAAATAAGAGTCATGGAAAAATGAGAGCTGCATCAGAGACCGATAGAAAAATTAGCGTGGTAAATACACGATTTCCTTTCTTCAACAATAAATTATGATGACAAGAAATTAAAAACACTGATTTCTGATGCAAATATTGTACTATTTTAAACACCCATGGAAAAAGGATAATTTAAAAATCATAATACCAAGACGTCAGCTTGGAATATTCTCCTAAGTTTCACTATCTTTTCAAAGATGTCACCGAAAAAGTGCTATAATTTCATGTGATTTCGCTTTAATGAATACATTCAATAATGTTAAAAGTCTGATAAAAATATCTTACAGTTAATAATGCTACAAGTCTGATATTAAATGTCTAACACAAGGAAACCTGTTACGAATATCATTTACGAACGAGTTAGAACTATATGTGTACAAAATTCTTCCCGAAATCAGATGCTGGGACACAACATACCCCATCTGCTCTTCAGAAACATTTTAATACAGTTCCCTGGCGCAGTTGATGGGCGTGCTAAGTTGCTCAGTTCTCATCCTTCCCCCAAAACCTTCTTCGTGCATACTTACTGGTGCAGACCTCTTTCTCTGTGTGATGTCTGTGTGAAATTTCAAGCACGACCAACAGAAGAGATTATTCTTCAATAATAGGACTTTTGTTTGCATACAAAATTGTTTATGGTTATGTAATAAAAAAGAGCACACTTCTTATCTTTAGAAATCAAATAAGAGTTTCTACACCTTGCATGAATATCATGGTGACAGATATGCAAAACATCACAAACTCACAAGACAAAATCACATCTATTAGCAATAAAACATTGAAGGATAACAGATTCTTTTACCTTTTTGTTTGCTTGAATTTTCAGTACCTACATTACTTGGCTTATATTTTCACACAAAAGACCAGTTAGATAACATTTTATTTTTCAACGTACACTAATCAGTTTAAATTTTTACAAGTAACATTCAGTAGTTCAAGTCTAAACAACAAACACTGATTGATTCACACTATGAGGGTCACCTCCAATGAGATTACATTTTTCACAGCTAATGGTAAGTACATTGAATTTCAAAACTAACGACCACTAGCGTGAATATTCACGGCCAACAACATCACTGTAGCTCAATTTTCTCACTGTCATCAGTAAGTAGCTTACATTTTCAAAGCCAAATGCAAGAGTGGTGGCGAATGATTACATATTATTGTATAAATGGAAATCAACATTCATTAAGACACTAAAGTGTATTGTTTCTTATCCGCAAGTTTTTCTTCAATTCAAACTTTGTTCATAAATGGACATAAGTATACAATATGACAATAAAATGTATTGTTTTTTCTTAGACTTTCCTTCACGTTAGACTTTGAAAATACATTTCATCACGGTGAGGTTCGATCAAATAAGTTTGTAAATCAAAACAACACAGAACGTACATTGTAGCTCAACGTCTGTTCTTGAAGTAATAATAGCTGCAATAATCAGCTGGACGGTGTTGAGGCAAAAAGGACGTAGTAGCTGCGGTACGTGTCGAGACTATCAATTAGTATCAGTAAAGTGTAGTAGTTATAAAATAAAAAAGGGAAAGCAGCAAAAACAAAGAATATAAAATATTCTTGAGGTATAACACGAATAAATCAATACTAATTTCAAGATTAAGACCAAAAGATCAAACACTACCTGCGCAACCGTCTACCGACACATACCAAAAGATCTCATACACAGCGGTCCCATCAAAGACAAACCATGTCAAAAGAAAATGCTAAAAAAAGAAAGAAAAAGCAATAACGTTTTTTGCTACGAAAATGTTCATAATTATCAGCTACAACATAGGGGAGACAGGAAGCTATACTACAGAGCACCTACATTAAGCTAGCAACTTGAGTGCTTAGGGTGATCTGATCCAACGGTGTTCCAGCATTCGTCGGCTAGATAATTCCTAGATGAAAAACTTGAATTATTTTCTGAAGAACACTTGTAGAAGTATCTAATTTTAATCTTGAAGAAAACCAAATATTCTAAAACCTTCCAATCAACGGTGATTAGCTGCATGAAATAGTTGCTACACAAAATGCTTATGAAGACCTTCCACTTGATACAAATACATTACCTTAATAAACTAATCTATTTTCAGGTAGATGACAATGGTCGTTGTTACGTTACACTATAGAATCGAGTAAATAAATTATTATTTCACATTAAAGTGAATTTTAAATGAAAAGAATAAATGAGCATCTTTTCAATTAGAAGATAGAACAAAAGGAAAAATTCAAGAACACGTTGAAGAGAATCATTTAAGCTTGTGAGAAAACCATGAATTTCATTACAACATTTAATGAGAGATTAAGAAAACAAAGCATATATGTTTCCTGCATAAGCCAAAGACAGGGATTATTTATAAGCAGCAGCAAAAGTATGAGTCCCAAAATCTTCATAAAGAACCAAGAAAACAGAAAATGCATTACGATAAAAAAAAAAGCTTAAAGACGGGAATGATGCATAATTAAAAGTAACCAAAATGATTAAAATGAATGTACTACGTCAAACTCAATGCGCTTACGACGTTACGTTTAAACGACGGTATTTATTAACTCTGACAGTTATAATGACTCATTGGATTCTTGTACAACAGTTCAACGCCAGTTACTGGAGTAACGTGACATGACGTCACGCGTTAATTAATGAACTTCTATTAATATATAGAGTAATTAGGAGCTTCGGTGTCACTGCCACATAGTATCAAATGAATGATCAATCTTCATACACTTGCAAATGAGGACACAGAAACGAAGCGGAATTATACTAAGCATTTTATCAGCTAAAAGGATTGGGATTGGTTAAGCTACAAAAATGTTCTAGTCATGACTTGTGATGTCTTAGAGAAGAGAAGTATAATAACAAAAGAGGCTAATCGCTGAAAGTAAAACTGAGATATAACATTCTAGAAAAGAATGATCTTTCTGGTGTCTCTACAAAAAAAAAAAAATAAATAAAAAGCTTATCTATCAAAGTCAATATAAGAGCTGTGACTCATGATACCGTGCAATTTACGAGCGAAACTCTATTTACCTGTTTCATAAAATAGCGCTTCGGAACGTTACGTCAAAGTCGATAATAAACGTTTTCACTCGGAGAGTGGTACTTCAAGTGGCGATCTTCCGCACATAATTCACCAAATACCGTTTTCAACTGAAATTTATCGCTTTTTCACAAAATAAAGAAAAGCTGCCAATCTTTCGCGCCAAGAGTTCCTCTCAAACGCCAAGGGAGATTCCTACGCACGATGTGAGCGGAGCAGCCAAATTGTAACGACTGAAGAGAAAGAAATATAAAAAAAATAATACATCGTCAGCGGGAGGAGCCATAAGCACTTAACCCTCGAGACGTCTAGTCTTCTGTGGATTTCGCAAAACGAGCAAGTCATCCCCGGCACATACGCACGCACGCGCACGCGTCTAACAGTATGTTCACCGACCCTGATGCTCCGTTCCGTGATTGTTTACTGCGTCTGTGCTCTAAGATCTTGAAAACCACACCTGCAGCATCTGCATGCTGTCATTCAAAGTGAACCGCTTTTAACTGTTGTCTTGAATATATGTAGCTTAAATAATCATATATATATATATATATATATATATATATATATATATATATATATATATATATATATATATATATATATAGAGTATATACTGTGTATATATATATATATATATATATATATATATATATATATATATATATATATATATATATATATATATATTATATATATATATATATATATATATATATATATATATATATATATATATATATATATATATATATATATATATATATATAAAACAGACAGATACAGTGAAAATGATATGACTGCCAAAGTACTAACAACAACCTCTAAATTCTGAGCTTTGCCTTAAATCTCGTTTCCAAACATTTTTAATTTTTCTTGAAGAGAATTAAAGTCTGTTAACACTTCCTCTACTTTGCTTTATGCAACCAAGTCCATCTCGAGGTCGTCATACAACTACATAAAGCAAACACCAAAACACACACATGACATTCTTGCAATTGAACTCGATCGCGTTAATCAAACAATAACACTCCATTCAGCGGCAGTGAAGACTAGTGCCTCATCATAATAATTATATTCAACGTATGAGCGCAACGTACGTGGAAGGCCATTTACTACTTCCGTTTGTGTGCGTGTGTGTGTGTGTGTATGTGCATTTTTTTTTTTTTGAACAGGCACAATGACCGCTTAACTTCTAGATTTCCTGACACTTTTGAGAAACACTTCTCACTACAAACCTCGACTACGACTGGGGGAATGAATGGAGAAGGTGTCCTTCCCGTGGTATGAAATGAGACAGACTTACATCCTTCTCGTAGTGAAGTAGAGGGTTTCCTCTATAACCATACATGCTTAGGTGGAAATCTCTTCATTTACTCCCCACTTGCGGTGATATGCGTATCTAAGAAGTGAGAGGATATCGAGACGTTGGAGGTCCTTGTGGCTATTAAAAAAAAAAAAAAATTTCCCTAGTTGAAGTAACCACTTATTTCATAAGAATCAAATTACTCTTACCTA
>NC_089757.1:22638264-22643264 GCF_040412425.1 Macrobrachium rosenbergii
AAAAATGACTGTAATGAGAGAGAGAGAGAGAGAGAGAGAGAGAGAGAGAGAGAGAGAGAGAGAGAGAGAGAGAGAGAGAGAGAGTTCCAGATATTAATCCACAAAACTAAAGTATAAAAATGAAAACACTGAAAAAATTAGTGTAATTAAGAGAGAGAGAGAGAGAGAGAGAGAGAGAGAGAGAGAGAGAGAGAGAGAGAGAGAGAGAGAGAGAGGTAGCTTTAAGTTTATACCTTTGTCAAAGGAAACTGCACTGTAGCCACAACGGCGCAGATGATTAATTTAGATGCGTTTAAAATCATGAGTGTCGAACAGGTAACGCCCTTAGAAATAGATGTAACAAATAAAGATATTTGGAAACATCAAAATCCACCATTAGTGTCTATGTGCCATAAAACTGGAAAAATGAATGGAAAATCTGTTGTATATCCCAATGAATAACTATTTGTAAAATGTGAGTTAACAAGAAAAAAAAGAGTTATTCAGGGGACTGTGATGACGAAAGGGGAAAACAAAATATGAATATGAAAATTTTAAACGCTTTAAACCATACAGTCACAGGAGGAATTTGGCGGATACGCAGACTTAACGAATGAAGTGAATTTCGTGTGGTTTTCTGTTGAAGATATTCACGTAGAAAAGCGGCAAAATTTCACCAATGACAATATCACTTCTGGTCTCATGTCAGACGAGAAGCACATGCATTGAAGACTCGTGAACTGTAAAACCGTCACGCTACTCAGACTCTTCAGATTCGTAGTACGATGATCCTGATTTTTTATTTTACTCCTATGCATATATATATATATATATATATATATATATATATATATATATATATATATATATATATATATATATATATATATATATATATATATATATATATATAATATAGACGAGAAACAACAATAAATACCAGATAAAATTGCACGTGATGCCTATGCTGAAAGTATTTATTTCTTTAGTCTGCAGTTGACTTTTGCAAGGTCTTTCGTGCTTGTGATGCTCTCCTTTATTTTGGCCCATTGCTTATCACTAAATAGGCACACACGTGGTTTGGGCTGGAACACCCCGATCTTTTCAATATTGGAGTTTCCTAACTACATGCAACTCATTTAAAATTCTAGGTGTCATTCTGAAGTGTAAATTCACTTTCGGGAAATATTTTTTAAGTCCCTTGCTGTTTCACTTGCACGAAAAATTTATCAAGAAATCTGGAGACTTGTCTGATTTGTGGAATAGTTTTTATTCTTTCATAATATAAGATTTGAACACTTGCCCGGTGTGGTCTTTAGAAGCTGTCTCCCATTTTAAAATGATAGACAAAAACTTGAGTTCTACCAAAATTTTAACATAACTCAAGTTTTTGTTCAATAATTTAAAATTTCAATGGAGCTCAAAATATTTCCTTTTGTTTTCATCACTATTACGATAAGTCCAAACTGCTACTTTTACAGCATTATTTTTTCCATGGCATATTCTCATTCACCTTTGAATACTAACCACTGACAACTTGGACAACTTCAAATAATGGTCGTCAAACCTACCAACACAATACGACCTTGAAAAGAAAACTGATTTTTCAAAACATCAGCTATGAATTTCAACCCTTCACCAACACATATAAAAAAAAAAAAAACAGAAATAACTTTACATCCCTGTCAGTGAAAGCAACTGAATATACCTGTAGTTAAACTCTAGTGCAACTGAGTCGGGGGATTTCTTTTAGCCTGGAAGTCTAAATATTGATACAAACTTTACAACGCAAAACGGTGAAAAATTTAAATCATGAATGTAATCAGACTAAAAATCCATAAAAATTGGATATGAAGTTATAAGAGACTAATGCAGCAGTTCTAAAATGTTTACTAGTAATTAGTGTTATAACTGTTTTAGCAGCAGGATCATCGATATTATCGTAGTTTAGGAATTCTCTTATGTCATTACCACGCAAAAACAGAGAGCTCATTTAAATTATGGAACAAAACCCTGATGATAGATGTCCTTTGCAATGTAACACACGTAGAGGGAATTAGCACTGCACAGTCAATACTCGAATTCTTTTGAGAATTCACAAAATCTAGTTCGTGGATAATATCGTATAACAATTTCTCACCGCAACCCTATCCAGCTGTGCGTGTGTGTGTGCGTGCGTGTGTGTGTGTGTGTGTGTGTGAGAGAGAGAGAGAGAGAGAGAGAGAGAGAGAGAGAGAGAGAGAGAGAGAGAGAGAGAGAGTATAACTTGCTAGTCTAATAATATCTCGCATTTATGTCAACACAGTTATACTAGAATTTAGTTCCACAAACTTTACAGAGATAAAAAAAAAAATCACAGAACAGGCAACTTTCTTGAGTCTGACTATACACAGCCGTCGGCGGTTGACTTTCCAGAGATGATTACACAGACAGACAGAAAGCGAGATGAACACAGCCCTACCGTATCACGGCTCCAGCCACACTAAACCCAAATGTATCAACGCATACTTCCAATAACTACGGTATTCCGTGGACACTGCCTCAACAAGAGAATCCGTCATCCGTTTGTGGTCAGGGATTGTACTCGCGAAGTCCACCGCAAGTAAGAGCGGAAACGGAGAAGCTACTTCCTCGTCGCCAGCTTTTTTGCATTTCAGTTATTGAAGTTCCCAGAAGTAAATGAGTTACTAGTTCCAAAGACTAATTCCACACCAGTCATCAAAATTAAATTGCTCCAAAATTCATCAAATAATCTGTTTCAAAGCGAAATTAGAAGATAACTTGCTTCAGGATAAACCCCAACTATTTTTTTTCTTGTTTTTGTGTGGTATGGAAATTATAGTCAGCCATTCCATTGGCTTTTATTTTTCATGATGGTAAATTGGAAAGTTCTCACTCTGTAATTTAACATACATACTGAAGTCATATGCCGTACAAAATTCTTTTCTTGAGTAAGATAATTAAGATTCCCTTCAAGGTCAAACTTTAAAACAAAACTTCTTACTCCAACAGTATTACTTAAAACTTATCTTACCATAGGTCATGGAACAGATTACGAGGAAAGAAAAAAAAAGAACAAATGTAGTTTAGAAAATAAGAATAGGTGGCACCTGCTTGTTAAACTGCCAGATTTTCTTTGTTACTTTTTGCTACGGATTTCACCAACGGTGCCTTTACCTGTGATACAAGCTGCTCTAAGACCGAGGTAGCATAAGTCCAGCTTAATCTAACATCACCGCTCAAACAGTGCATCATTAACAAGCATAAATTTAATATTGAATATAAACCTCTGGATTTTTTTATTGTAACGCCTGGGTAAAAATACAGAAGGAAAAACGAGAGAAAAATTCTGTTGCTTACATTTACATGAAGAGACTAGCAAGACCACAGGGAATGTGATTATTAAACAATGCTAATCGTGATGGTAATAATTTACAAGAAAAGTAAAATAAATATAATTGACTTCTTTTATTGTTTTGTGCTGAGGCATTTAATGTTCATGGACATATTGACATCTCTTTCAGTACCTTTTAATCCTTAGTTCCACTTTGCCAGTCCAATTCTTTGGAATTTGTTAGTTCTGGTGGCACTCATTCACTCGCAACACTATGGCGGGCACTGTAGTTAACTGCTGATTTTCTCACTGCATGCAAGGGACCTGTGCCTGAGTTAGTCCAGAAGAAAAATTACAGAAAATCTGGAGGACTACCGATCTATTTATCTATGCTATGATACTAAATACTATGAGTGTAGACAGCAACAGAAGGCAATTCTAAAAGAAAGAAAAAAAAAAAAAAAAAAAAAAAAATATATATATATATATATATATATATATATATATATATATATATATATATATATATAAATTTCTATCACATTTCTAGTCTGGTTTTCAAGATTATTTTAGGTACTAATACGTTTTACTCGTCAAAAGCCTCAACATCCAACTTTGCTGAATATTAACAGGTCGAGCTTGAATACTTTCGCGCAGTCTTTTTCAAGATACACTAAAAGAGATTGTCTTGACGAAGGCCGACGCTGTGAGTTACTTCACTCTTTGATCTATCTCACGTGAGAACGAAAAAAAAAAAAAGGGGAAAACGAGCAGTTCTAAATTTCGAATAAAACGAAAGATAAGCCTTCCGAAAGAATAAACGTTACAAGTTATAACCATAACATAATCTACGCCAAATCAGCCAGAAAATCGCAGTCAGGATATATATATATAAAAAACTACAGTATCTTGTCAAGATATAAACTAAGCAACAATGGCCTGAAAATCTTCCTTAAGACGCAATTTACGAAACAACTGGAAAATCGAATTATGGATAAAGTTCAAAAATATAAAACAGAGAAATTCGTCGTCAGGATACATTTCTAGAAACCGACATCATGGATATCTTTGTCCTGGTGTTTACAAAATCACCAGCTAGGCAATTTTAGTAGGGATATGTTTTAGAAACCTCATGTCATGCCGGAGGTAATTGCTCATTTGCATAACATGACTTTGATCGAAATGAGAATATTAGGTTTCCGTTTTTGATAAATGATTCATGACTGAAAGTTTTTGACATCGGTAAGCAAACTCTAAATTTTCATGCGCGTAAGTAAAGTATAAAATATTTGTAATATAGAGTAAATGGCTTATGATAAACAGTTTTTTCTGTGTAGGTAGATGAAGAAGTTATTGTTGTGAAGTGTTCTGGATGTTCATCCTTGATTTCACTGACTTAAATTGATTTCAGAATTTCTGGAATAAATGGTTTACTCTTGAAACAAAAAAGGTATTATTCCTGAATGCCGTCTGTTATATAGTACTGGCAGACCCTTCTTGAGTTTATACATAATTTTTTGGTTAAAATAGAGTCTACGAGTAATTTATTCAATAACTAGTCGACTGCTCAATTATTTATTTTTTTTGCATCGCATTCAACAAACTAGTGTAGTCTTGAGAAATCTAGGAAACATTTGTACATTTAAGGATTTAAAAATGACTGAAGGTAAGCATTTTGCACAATGGA
>NC_089757.1:22648264-22655764 GCF_040412425.1 Macrobrachium rosenbergii
CCGAGCGAGTAAGGTTTCCTTTATTGCAATAAACGTGAGAACTTAAAAATGACTGAGTTCCTTTATGATTTATGCATTTCAAAGCGTATGAAATCCATGATGATTTGAAAGGATGAACGCAGCAAAAATAAAATAAAAATAAAATAAAATAGAGTTAAAAGCTTCACATGCAAGCCGAATATAATTGCAGAGCTATGCAAGATTACAAAAATATAACATTTCGGTAACTGTACAGTCTACAAAAAGAAGCCTTCGTCAAGTTATATGTAAAATGAAAAAGTCAGAACAATTATATCTAACAACGGAAACTGCGTCAGATCTATTTGAATTTTATGGTCAGTTTTAGCAAAATGGCTCGCACGTAGGCTATAACTAATTTTGTTAAAATAATTTCAGTTTAACTTTGGACGTGTACTGGCCTTAAAAATAACGCTTTTTCTTAAGTATTTCCAAAGAAAGTTGCAAATCTTGATGACAGCTTTTTCTTTCTCACTCAGATCCTCTCAAAATGCCCAAGTGCAGAGTCGTGAACTTTAGTTAAGAAAGTTATGACGTTTATCTCCCTCAAAAAATAAAGCAAATCTATGAAAATCCATCAATTTCCTATTAAGAAGAACAGGTTTAACCCAGTACTTTGATTAAAAAGAAAGACTACCATTACAAGGCTTGTTCCGGTTCTCAATCAATCGATTTCTGAAGGCCTGAGAAAAACAGTGTTTCCCGACGAAACTTATATGAGAAGGTTGAAGAGGGTAACTTCCGTGGAAATATTAGAGAAGACACCCTAAAGTACACGAAGAAAACATACGAGACATCTGAAAATACAATTAATTTATTAAGAAAACCTCTGAGCCGTCCTCGTGGGTTGGATTAATGACGGATTTAATACACCGTTAGTGGCCCTAGAACAGTCCCAAAAATGGACGGAAAATAGGTGGTAAATATGAGACTGAAGTCAGCTACAAAAAGATTCGTTATAATGGTAAGATGACGAAACTTCTTAGAGTTACGATTATTTGTTAGGGGATTTTTTTTTTTTACCCCACTGACTCTGAATTTTCAAATTCATCACATTCACGGTATTCTGATAAGTTTTATTTAAAAAAAAAAATGCTGTCTGCGACTTCTCATTATATGACTTGGACACATATAAGGTATGCTGTGTCACTGCAAAGAAAATAAAGAGTATATTCTTCTTAGTTTAATTACACACTTCTGATATGACTTGTACAGCAAGAATCTTGTGTCCCCCAAGGACCTAAATTTGCATAGAAATATATTAAATGCAATACTTTCAAGCTTTACGTACCAGTACTTTGAAATGAATTGATCACATTCCACGCATATCAGAATGAACGTAGTTATAGATTGCCGTCACAATAAATGAGTGGCAGTGTGCTTACAGTACTTACCCTCAAACACGAGAAATTTTGTCAGCATTGCTTGCACAACTTTAATCATCAAAAAAATATTGAAAAAATTAAAATAATAAACAGGGCCTCTCTGTTGCGGACATGCCGAGAATCTGTCGGCTTGTCTAATTAATATGTAATATAGCCAAAAGAGAACCTTTTTGGTTTATACCTACATCTATTTATAATTATCTATAAAAGGTTTATACCTACATCTATTTATAATTATCTATAAAGAGAAATAAGCCTGAATAATAAAACATCTCATTGTTATATCTTGGCGCGATCTCTTTTTCTTGCTTCTTTCGTGAAAGATTTTTCCAATAATTTCCCGAACAACATCTTCCCTTTGCCCTTACACCTGATACCTCGACTGAAAACGTGAATACCATTAGCTTTCTGTAGCAAAAGGAAAAAACAACTTTAGATGATCAAATTCAATATCAGCTAACCAGGAAACGAAGAAAACGCAGATGACATTGTAATAGCCAGAAAATGAATATGGAGGAAGATAAGTTGGAGTGAATTTGCAAACCTGAAGTGAAAACTGGTAATGACGAAGAGTAAGGCAAAAGATTTTCGTTACTACATGAAAACGAAGGCCAGAACTATAAAGCACACTACTCGGAAATGGAAGTGAAGAAAAAAACTATGACATTTTTATCAATCCTAAATAGGTGATGATTGGCATATATATATATATATATATATATATATATATATATATATATATATATATACTGTATATATATATATATATGTGTAATATATATATATATATATATATATATATATATATATATAATACAAACTAGCTATGAACAAAACTTTTACTGTGCATTTTAAATTTGTTCAAACAGTCATACATATCTACAGTAAAATAAAAGTTATATAATAAACAATGAGACACAAAAATATACCATAAATAAAAGGAATTATCTCTACTGGTTAGGAAATTAAAGAAGGCGCAAAGTTTCAGCCTCTATTAGCTTTAGTCTGTGATGACAGAGAACATGAATCTTATATATGCATTGGTAAATAGTCTCTCTTTTATTGTATTTATATGTTGTGTCATTCCCTTGCACAATCCTCACCCTGATTGCCCCATAAAAAGCATATTACATCATGAACCGTTTGTTATGTATACAGCTGCTGTATTGTCATGCAAGAGATTTTTAACCATAGTATTGACTATAGAGGAGTCCACCACTCTTTGCAGCTAAGCCCCGCCCACTGCACGCCAGTGATTGGTTAGCTCGAGGGGTGAATGATCGTCACACCAGTTAGCAGTCCAAATGATTACCAGTACGGATTTCCACTGTTCGTCATGTGTCGTGCATGAATGATGACACCACAGATTTGAGTTCCCGGACAGGAAGTATGCAACTGATATCTCCGATTAAAGATATATTAAGCTATATATCATTAGGAAGATCTTGGATCATTTAGTCTGCATCTTTTTTTTAATTTATCATGGGGAGCCTAAATACACATGCTATCTTGCTTTTTTTATTTGTTGGCCTATGTAAGCGATCCCACATAGCTACATTAATTGAAATGAAGCATAGACTTTGGTGCCATGTCAATGCCATTATCATTGAGAGATTAGGCCTACACATCATTTTTTTATATTTTGAGGCAATGACAGGTAATAGGACTTCACATCAAATTCTTATATTTTAATGTAAATGACAGGTCGTAGACTGTTACATGTCAATTTCTTATATATTAGCTAATGACAGGTCATAGGACCACACATTAAATTTATATTTTGAGAACATGACGACATGGGGCTCACACGTCGATTCTCTTATCGCAAATAGCCAGTTTTCCCGTGTCCGTTGGAAATAGAGTAACTTTTAATTGATATAGTAGTTTCAGTCGACGATACATAATGCATGATATAAAGTGGAATGTACATGCATAAGTGCACATGCACATAAATGGCCATAGTAATTGTAACGCCACTTATACCACAGAGAATAAAAGTAAAACTTATGGGCACGTAGCCGATGGCACACACAGATCAATCGTATGACTGCCTCAGTCATTACACACAACTATCAAACTGCTCTCAATGAAATATGTTAAAAATATATTTACAAAAGGGATAACAAATTATATTACTGTGATGAGTAAATATAAGGTTGCTGTAGCATTTCATGAAAATGAAGGCCATGGTAGGAAGGAATCATAAGATGCTTAACGAAATAAGAAAAATAATTGATAGCTGAAAAGTTGGGTGGCGAGAGGATCCCAAACCAGTCATGCGAGTAGCCCATGATATTCATTTGCTTGGGGCATTTTTATAGGTTACCTTATTGACAAAAAGGATACATGAGCCAAATATTCACTCTCTCTCTCTCTCTCTCTCTCTCTCACTCTGTTGTTAGGAGAATATTTAGCGTAGACTATATTCATAAAGTTCTCAATTACTTTTAATTAAAACAAATGACTAAATTTCAATTGACAAGAGTAGGTAGATAATTCCTTACACCAGTGTTTTATGAATAGGTCTATGAAGGTTATGTTTATTCTGCAGTTGATAGGTCACCATATGAAAATTTTCTGGAAGACACAAAACTACAAGCACCATAAAAAAATAAGAATAACCACAATAAAACGACTGAGTATAAGATAGGCCTACAGTATAATCCAAACACCATAAGCTGCGTAAACCGACAAAAAGAAACAGGACATTATAGGTGTACGTCCATTTTATGATCCTGTTATTTCGAAAGAAGATAACGTCCTTAAGAAAATTTCAGCAAATTATATCCAATACGACTCGTACAGTCTATTATGCTGTAAAACTTTCTTGTTAAACATAGTCGTATACAGGTTTTGTAGAGTGCAGTCACTGCTTGTCATCCCTCTCCGAATGTGTAAACGAGCGCAATGAAATCGATTTTATGACTTAAAATGGTAGCAAAATTTCCTGAAATCAACATGAAATATCAGTCTGCAGAGGTCTGAGAAAGTCCTGTGCTTAAGTTTAGAATGGTGAACACGCTTGACAATATCAGACGGTAATTATCATTGTCCAGTGATTCGGGCGTGCACCGATTCGAACGCAGACATTCCTGTGTCACCTCCAGTATTCAGGTGAACCTCCTTACGAAACACAACACTCTGGCATCGCGGAACACTTTGACTTCGTTTATATTTTTCCTTTTTTTTTTACCACCTTTATTGAGATGCGTATGATGATTTTATTTCAGGGATAAAATAACGTTTCCTTTGATAACCTGCAGAACGTATTTTAGTTCGGCACAACAACCATTGCAGCATTAATGAACAAGAAAAGAGCCACAGATTAACCAACTTTTCGAAACTGTTGCCAACCAATTAGCTTTAAGGGGATGGTCATGGACGTAAGTTGTGGGCGGGGCTTATCTGCAAAGAGCGCTGGACTTTGCTATAGCAATTTTCAGCTAAAATAATTTTTAAAAGTTCTTCGGCGCACGATTGCTTGTTAGTTGAAGGCTGTCCTTTTAACGCATTGAGAAATATGAATTACCTAATACGTTGTTGAAGATCAAAAAAAAAATAAGTAAAAGAAGATGTACAATGTTTTACAAATTGGTGAATTTTGTATTCGGACTTTAACTTATCCACCTTTAGTATATTGCCTTTCAAGATATTTTACGTATATTTGAGTCATATGAAGATTTAATGTCATTTTCATCCGTGACCTCAAATTGTTTTCCTTTGTAAGTTATGCTCTTAAATTTCTAAGTAATATGAAGTTGACTTTATACTAAAAACTGGAGGCTTTGGTCTTCACGTCATTCATTTTTTCACGTGAGATCTTATTTCCAACTTTATTTAACCGCACTGTCATTTTCTTTCTCTAATCCGTTTTTCCTTTTCCATGTAGATTATAATTATCATTAAAATAAAATAGTTTACCAGACCTCTGAGCTGATTATCAGCTCTCATAGGGCTGGCCCGAACGATTGGAAAGGAATGGAGGTCATTCAGTACTCTGATGAATGAAAATGAGACTTAAAAAAAGAAAGAAAAAAATATTTATATATATGTACACACACGCACACATTCTTTTACACTGGTATGCAAGCACACAATATATACATTTACACTTTTTCATACATACAATAAAAAAATGGTAACAATGATAAAATCAGGATAAATTCGATAAAATGTTAAAAATTTGTATCTTAAAAAGTTCACAAAAAATCCCAAATCTGTTCTCTATTCACGTGGGTACTTTGTGACTAAAAGCAATACTTTAGTTAATATCAATGTACTCGTATATAACTCAATAATCAAAGTGCAAATACGAATGGACAGATAATTAGAAGCAGATTACAATGCATTATGCATCGAGTGGTTTGTTAAGAGGATAAAGCTTAAGGAAACACTGATACACTTTAACCTGTTTTAAGCTGTTTTCTTCTCAGAACATTCACAAAGACTTTCTGAATGAAAGGAAATACTTAGTGAATATTTATGAATGCAGAGTCAGTATCTCCCTGCATACTAATATTTACGAATGCAGTCAGTGTCTCCCTGCATACAATCTCATTAATAAATTTTACCACCATAAAAGAAACAAATACAATGCAAGGGATGATTGCACGTGGAAAAATAATTGTATCCCCTACATCTGGAACTGGTGTACATACACACATCTAAATTATAAGCCGTACATAAACATGAAAAAGAAATATTAACATTTTTCACGTTCACGAGTAAAAAGCTATTTTCACGCTCTTTCACCAAACAGAGGCCTACCAGCATTTCGTCGAATCACCTTGAAATACAGTAACCGGCATTACTCTTTTTTTTGCAGCGAAAGCTAACGAATTACATTTCTTCATCATTATAAATTCTTTCATTCTCTTTAAATGAATAAATTTCCCCAACAGACTCAGGGCCACCTTTTCGCACTCCTACACCAGACAACGCCAGGAAAAGTTCATTCAGTTACCTTCCAACTTCCACCACTTCACACATCTCAACATCTACCTCAAGAGACACTTTTCCTCTGCTTCAGAAGTTCTGTGCGAGATGCAGTGTTTTTTTTTTCCTTGCCTAACCCACTTCACTATTCGTCAATGACCATTAATTCTAAATCTTATATACCTCAAAGGATACACCACTATCATTCATCAGCCATCATAATCAGCATTTACGAAACTACACTATTTTTTTTATTAAGGCTGAAATGCTCTTTTATAATTGTTTCCTTTCTTTCAAAAGCATTCAGCCTCTTTAAACAGACTCTCTGGCTTCTCTTCTCTGTCATCAACCAACGCTGTGTCATGAAATATTTACAAACCACCACGCACGAGAAACAGGATGAGAATTACAAGATAACGTCTTTTGAAAATGGATTGTTGTATGAATCGTAAGGAATAAGAGACGGAGATTACATTAGCATCATCACATGGAGTATACAAAAGACCTGTTTAGTCGAGAAGTTATCTTAAGAAGATTATAAAGTTACACCTAAGGTAATGAAACGAATGAAATTAGGTCGTATGACCAGTGGAATCTTGCAACTTTCAACTGTTGTGTGGAACAGTGGTCTTGAATCCTCCCAAGACTTTTTGCTTTGACACGGCACATGATCTTACTCTCCCTATGAACTAGAGAAGGCGGGTCTGAGGGAGCACATAGGTCGTCTACCTTGTTTATCCAGGTCTCCTATGAATGGAGAGGGAATCTGGGCGCTGACCATATGAATGTTTTCTATGTGCACTGTGAATTAGTGCAATAACATGCACATCACGTAACGTGTTTTCAGTTACAAGGAACCAGACTTTTTTTTCTCAGCAATAACTCGTTTCAATAAAAGTTCTCCTATGAAAAAGACACATTATATGTGTGTATGTATAAATATTATATATATGTATATATATATATACAGTATATATATATATATATATATATATATATATATATAAAATACACATACACTGAGAATTATGGCAAAGAAAACTTATAAGTCGCACTTCTGAAATATGTTCTGTTCCTCTCCCCATTCTTATTTAAAAACTGAGATGGGAAACCAAACGTAATAGACCTGTCAACTTATTTCATGCAGAATTACACGTTAATG
>NC_089757.1:22658264-22668264 GCF_040412425.1 Macrobrachium rosenbergii
CACAAGGTATGATATTCTTCAACCAAAGTATTTCATAAGATTACCTTGATTTTTTTCTTATCTCGGTCTATGATGCCGATAGAAATGATTCACTTACGGAATTTTTGGCCATAGTTCTCCTAGGACGCTAAACCGTACGGACAAATACTTTTTAGCAAATCGAGGATTAAACATTCAAATTCTAAAATGAACGTTTTCAGGAAGTTGGGCATCGTCTTAACTGAATATTCTCGTGTGTAAAAAGTCAAGTCACGCAGTGCATATCACTCCCTGAAGATCAGCTATTTGAAGATATATTTGGCAAGATAACACTGACATTCAAACAGCTAATGTATGAGAGAGAGAGAGAGAGAGAGAGAGAGAGAGAGAGAGAGAGAGAGAGAGAGAGAGAGAGAGAGAAATTTTATATTTAGATATTCTGGCCTAAAGCTGAAGGTTTTTACTCTCTCTCTCTCTAAACTTCTCTCAGCCAGCAGAAGCGTCAACCTCCCACTTGAAGAGAAAAGACTATTCAACGGCTCCTTTCATTTCAAGAATGGAATGAAGTAAAGAAACGTGTTTCTAGACGATCCTCCTTCCGCATAAGCCCTGAGCGTTTTGCATCCAAGTCGAGAGGTTGTTACCTGACAGGTAAGCGCAGAGGGTACATTTGCTGGCCAACTTTCCCTGTCAAAAAATGAAGCCTTCACCTACTCCAAAGGTTCATGGTGCAATTACTCTAATTAAGTCCACTGGCAACTCCTAGAATAAATTCCTTTGTGCAGATAGTGCATTAAGATTCCCAGCCATCTGCTGTCCAAAATTCTTTGTTAAATGTCTAGGATGATTTTACCGTTGTGTATTTTTTTTATATTTTTTCAATTTTTTTAGAGGGGGTGAAAGTTTAAAAACAAGAGACAATGAAAAAAATAAAAGGCTGAAATGATCAGAATAGCCAAACCTGGAGCTTGTCAACATGTACCTTGAAGTGCTTGTTCTATATTTACACTTACGCTGCATGCCTCCCCAACCCAACTCGCGCCCCTCTCTCTCTCTCTCTCGTAAACATACGCGATTCCTCAAGAGTGGGTTTCTGTGTTGTCAGGTATAACAGGAAAATTTCTTTGGTTTTAAATTATTATCGTTATCTTCCAGCGTCAATGACCTTTGCTGTGTATCGCAAGTATATGTAAAAAAAAACAAGAATGAAAGGTGAAAAGAAAAGAGCATCCGAAATAATGAAACAGTTTCATCATCTAGATGTCGATAAAGTAGATGGTGCATTTCATTCGTTACTTCCTCGGATGCTGACAGCATTAGTAAATGAAAGTCACCATCAATCATAGACATATATGGCATACGCAAACATACCCGCTTACAAAGACATAGATACAAACATTTTATATATGTATGTATATATAGTGTGTGTATTTATATATATATATATATATATATATATATATATAATTATATATGTGTCTGTGTGTATGCACATACATATTTTCATTATCTGAGTCTCAAATTACCCACCAATATAAAAGTCACTCTACCTTGGTATTTTTTGCACACAAGTATCATTTATAACAAGAATATCTAAACTAAACAGGATTCAATCCACTTCTGATGGCTGAGTGGTATAAAGTCACTGTCACCCAGTTCAAGCCAATGAATGCATACTGTACTGTAGGTTCATATAGCTGTTAGCAAAGATGAACTAATCACACATAGTTATACTTGAGTGTTATAGTCCTAAGGAGAAGTTTAGAATTGATATTAACATGTTATTTGAGGCTTAATATATATATAATATATATATATATATATATATATATATATATATATATATATATATATATATATATATATATATATATATATATATATATATATATATATATATAAAGAAATAATTAAAAATAATACAAACAATACCTCATCAGTACTTAGGTAGTTTTCATATCTCGCTAAGTACTGCAGATAAAATCATTTTCTTTTCCTGTGAGGCAAAACACGTATATCCTAAACTATTTTGCCTTAATTTTTTCCTTTTGCTAATTTTTATCTCCACTTTTTTTTATACTATATTTATTCTCTACGTGCATATCACCTTTGCAACACCACTATGCTTGTCCCTTTTTCAATTTTGTCAAACACGTGTCAACCATACACCATTGCATTAGCGTTTTCCTTTGGCTGGATGCAAATCAGTCTTGAGGCGATGGGGTAACCATACTAATCCTGTTTGCCATTCTGGTTTGGTAATCCGGTACTGTCCAGTTGCGGCTCCACTAAGCCTAATATCGAGGAACGCCAGCAGTGATCTTCCTCCAATAACGGGTTATTGGATGACATGGTAGAGTATTTTCAAGCCAACGTTGAAGTCTTCATATTCATTGTACACAATCGCCCATAAGTAAATTTACAAAAGGTCCCATGTCTTCCTAAACGCGAACGGGCAGTCTTTTTACGCCTACATTCCGTGTTTACGTTTTCTTCGTCTCTGCGTGAAAGTTTGGTTTATTTAACCTGCGAGGTGGGACCGTCAAAACACTACTCATTTATAATAATAATAATAATAATAATAATAATAATAATAATAATAATAATAATAATAATAATAATAATAATAAATTATTTAGAGTGGTTACTGTCACTTACAGTAACAAAATAAGAAATGGAGAAACGAAACTTTCATCATTTCTTGGATAATCTATAATACCCGACCAACAGATGGCATCATTGTGGAAGAGGCTCTCGGAAAAGTGTGCATGACATAACTTTGACGGAAAACGAAATCCATAATAATTTCAGTTAACGTTACAGGATGTACTCCTATAAATTTACTTCTCACTTCCTCTGGTTTGGTTCGCAAATTTTTATTCGTTCTCTGACATTTTTAAAAGACAGAGAGAGAGAGAGAGAGAGAGAGAGAGAGAGAGAGAGAGAGAGAGAGAGAGAGAGAATTCTTTTAGTGCTTCAACTGCTGGTACATTACAATATCTTCTAAAATGAAACATTGGTTCGCAAATTTTTGTTCGTTGTCTGACATTTTTAAGAGAGAGAGAGAGAGAGAGAGAGAGAGAGAGAGAGAGAGAGAGAGAGAGAGAGAATTCTTTTAGTGCTTCAACTGCTGGTACTGTGCAATAACTTCTAGAATGAAACATATTCCGGTCTCGTGAGAATGCAAATAACTTAATCAATAAATCGACTTCCTTGCCTTACCTAAAGCCTATAGAGTTATCAAAACGTAAAAGAACATAAATCTCTCTATAAAACAGGAACAACGTTAACGCGGTATCAAATCATGCTAAAGTAAAAAAATATTTATATAAAGATTTACTTCTATAAACATGAAGGCAATGATATTCCTCATCAAAACTAATCCAAACAACATCTGTTCATAAAGATGACGTCGACCGACTAAAAAGCGTGTGAATTAATGAAAATATTCAGTCCTAATTGAAGCGCTTCATGAGACGTGCTGTAACCTCGGCAAGTGTTATATAACGAGGGATTTTCAAATAAATAATTCCCACACTTTTTCATCAAGTTCAGGGAACCGTCGCTACCGTAGCGGTTAGAAGCCGAGGCGACAATCTCCCAGTGTCTTCTGTGACTGGCTTTACCAAGACAGCTAATTATAGAGACTTTTTTTTTCTACTGTTCTCTTACCATGATACTGTAAATTAGTGTGTTTAGTAACTTAGCCTGATGTTAAGATATACAGTACAAAGAAAAACATCTACTTGACTAGAACTACTTCGTTTCCTTTAAAGTCGATACCGAAAAAATCGAAGGTTACTTCATGATTTTTTCAATTTGTTCTTAATCATTTGGAAATAAATGAGCGTGAATACTGTAAACTTTTAGAGTGTTTGCCTGTACATTTCAGTATAAGATTCACGTATTTTCAGGCCACGGTTATCATCCCAGTTAGAAAAAAATTGAGGGGCCATTTTTCTTTTAGAGAAGTACTAAAAAATAGTGAGCAAACACTTTGGTTAGAAATATATTTCTTACAAAGGGAATTTAAAGAAAATACATAAAACAATCGAAAGTTAACATTTCGGCAGGGACAATATTTCTGTCAACTAGAATTTTGAAATGGCGTAAATTTTGAAGTGACTCGCTATAATCGAAAAATATAAACTTCAGATTATCAAAATATTATGTAACTAAGAATACAGTATTGGGTGGTGGTGCATGGCCGTTCTTAGTTGGTGGAGTGATTTGTCTAGTTAATTCCGGTAACGAACGAGACTCTGGCCTATCACAATAAAATGAAAGGCTAATGATTCATTTTGGGAACATTTTGGGTATTGCACCTTCAATAAATTTAAGAATAAATGCCCCAATTTTCAGTTTATTACAGAATATAGTTCAAGTCTTGTTTCCACCCAAAGACATCATGAACCACTCACGGTAACTCTCTCACGAAAGAGAAATTTTAAAATAATAAATGTGTAAAAGCTACGCATATGGACACAAAAATTTATATGGACATACATGGCTCAGTGGTTCCCACCTGGCCTCGCCCTGTGAGACCCAAGTTCAATTCCACGGAGGGGAAGTAACTTAGATGACCTAAGCATTGAAATATGAACCTGGTGTTCTGATGACTTTAGTGGATATCAGCCAGGTTGCAAAAAGACACAAGGCTGAAAACTTCAGTCGAAAAGAATAACTGAAAGCAGACATCCTCAGGAGAGTCGTCACATTTAAGAGTAAAAACAATAAACAGTTGAAAATTTTTATTCACAAGCAAGTAGTTACTAGTCTAGCCTCAACAGATATCGGTCAGGGGAGAGGGCGGGTAGAGGAGGATTGGGGGGAACCTATTTTGGGTCATTAATGAAAAATTCCATTTCATGCTAACACACACACATATACATATATATCCTTTTACACTGGACATCCACAAAGCACCGACTGATCTGATCAACGTAACAATTAATTATTTTGCAGACCCGCACTTTTACCTGCACTGCGGAACGAGCGAAAGATTGAAAAAGAAATCATATAGCGCTTTATCTCAACGCCATTTCAGCCGGCCTTATTTAATTTTCCATGAAAATAATGAGAACATAGCAACTCATTCCTCACAGCACATCACATTCTATTTCATGTCCAATTATAGCGGATATGGGCCAAACTTCATTCACCAAATTATATAACAGGATTTGCTTTTAATATTCAAATACTGAACGCAGATCATTTTAATTTTATTTTGCTATGAAAAATACAAAGATAAAAAAATTTAACGTGTAGCGACTACCATCATCTACTTATATTTAAATTTCACTCCGTCATGAGGAATTTTCAATGGATACATAACAGTTGCCCCATCACCTCATTGTACAAAATTTCTAATGCATTTTGTAATCAGTAATATAAAGCAACTCGTTACCTACTTCCAGTTGGAAGAATTTCATCAACTTTTATATACAGGACAGAACTAAACCAGTTACCAAGCTAAGGGAGAGAAAATAAATAGGTGAATAACTTGCAGGAAAATTAACAATGCCAAGATCACTTTTCATTAAATACTTGATATATGTGACAGAACAGAGAGAGTTACCAGGCTGACGGAAAGAAACGAAAAAATAAATAAACAGCAGAAGAAATAAACAATGCCAAGACCACTTTCCATTAAATGTCTGATATACAGGACAGAACAGAGCCAGTTACCAGGCTGAGAGAATGAAAATAAATAAATAAGCTCTGGAAGAAATAATGCAAAGACCACTTTTGCAGTGATCAGAGTCAGAGACTAAAAAAACAAAAACAAAAAAACAAAAAACAAAAAACAAAAATAATCGACGTCCATGTTCATTATCCAGAGTCAACCCTTATCCGGCTGATCATTATACGCTTCGTCCAAACAAGCTATTTCATTGAGCAACGGGTGAGCCAATAACATTAATCTGTAAATGCATTCGCTTCGGATAACAACAGATTGCGACACCAAATTTATTATTATGACAATAAAAAAAGTACCAACAGATAACAATGCTAACTACAAAACAACAGCACTAATAATAACAATAATAATCATAATAGCAATAATAATCAAAGAGAGAGTAATATAATAATAATAATAATAATAATAATAATAATAATAATAATAATAATAATAATAATAATAATCGTAGAGAATAATAACTATAACGTTTTAATAATAATAATAATATTACAGAGAGAGAGAGAGAGAGAGAGAGAGAGAGAGAGAGAGAGAATTACTCATTAATGAGGCTTAACTTTCGTCGAATTAATTAAGGCAAAGAAACCTTCAGAAATAATGAAGAGCGAGTTTTTTTGACGGGAAACGAAAACGATCCACAACAAATTTTGATGATCAACATTATTATCGCTTCTCTGCCTCATATCCACATTTCATCTTTAATGACTTCATCTCTTTGGAAGAAAAAGAAAAAAAACATCAACGCTCTACTTGTGCTGATTTGCATTATGACTGGGTAAAATAAAGGCATAAAAAGACGGCTAAAAATAACCAAGTTTTGCAAAGACAAGAGCTTCCGAATCTCTTGTAACATTACGTTCGTTTACATGGCTTTGGCTTCGACGACGATTTGATACATGGTGCTACGTGTGGGACTTTACAACGTACCAAGTAAAAGAAAAAAAAAAAATGATGTGGATAACAATAATTAAAGCTTTTTCTTTACTAAAAGACAAAAGAAATCCCTAGCGTATAGTCAAATTAGGTTTGTTAAAGTGGTTTTGGCTTCGACTTCGAGTTTAATTGAAGCATTCAAATTATTTACTAGATCTAACAGGTAAATCCTCGCTAAGGAATTCAAAGGTACTTTGTGCTTCTTGTCTGCAGTAAGAAAACGTTTCATTACGAATCTGTGAAATCTCAGATTAATTAAATCTAAGGGCATAAAAACAGTTTTTCTTGGCGAAAATTCCGAAGTTCACCTACAATGAACATTTCTATATTTATTACTTTTTTGGGCATAGGAGTTTTCGCCGGACGAGTCATTCATTAGTCCTGTATGAAACTTTGATGTGCCCCAGAAGGTAACGGCAATAAATCATAAGGTACGAAAAATATTTCTTTATAAGCACAACCAAGAGTACGATTCCCTCCTAAATAATGTGCGCTTCGCAGAAGACCACAGGATGCAACGATTATCTTAAAAAGAAAAGACCAAAATCATGACCAAATGCCATCGAATTAAAAATCAGAGAGACAGAGCGACGGCTGTGGTCGCACGGAGATGGCAACTGATCAAGTCCAACTCTCCTGGTGGCTCGATCGTTACTGGCTCTTCCCCTCGCGCGACGCCCTCCCTTCCCAACCGGTTGCCATTCCAGTCGATGTCGGCATTTTTCTGGTGCAACTGAAGGGCGATTCGTTCTCTGTTTACACGCCGACACGAGTTTATAAAAATGTCATGGTAGAGGGCTTATTTCTCCTGGAATGAGGAATAGCGCCAACGCCGGATACAGGGTGTGGGCGGAACGTAGAAATCAGTAACATGGGGCCTGGAATGAGTGGCACCGTGTAGGCCAGCTGCCTGGAACAGCCGCTGGAAGGGGAGTAGCATGTTAGCCAGTGTGGAGGTTGGGGGAGCGCTGGTGAAGTGTGGGGACTCTTTAACTTCTAACTAAACATAACACTCGGCATTGGATTAATGTAAGGATGCAGCCGCCACCAAGAAAGGTAAGTCCTCTCTAGTTGCCCTTCGAAGTGGATTCCCAAACAGGAATCCCCAGAAATGCCTTCAGATTATTTCGGGGCCGTGTCAGTCGGGTGAATGAGCTCTGGCCAAGGAGAGAGAGCGAGTCACCCACACACACAAACACGCACACAAGTACTCTCAGTGAATACATGATTATAGTGGTTTTGAAAAAAAAGCAGTAAAAATAAAAGCCTTTTCATTACAGAGAAAAAATTTTTTCTGTTACTTGTACTCTGAAGGATCTCGTGGAAAATGAGGTCGAAATTATTTGACTGCCGAGGGGATGAAGAAAGTGCATTGCATCACTGAAGTAACGTAATGACCTAATGCTGTATGTCGTAAAAAAATGCACTTGGACTGCATGGTTGCATGCCATCCGGGCTCTCCTTTCGCATGGCATGCATGAGAATCACACTCGGGAATCTGCCATTGAAATTTTAATTCACCAGAAGGCGGAAGTTGCGTTTTAAGTTAAAACTCAACGCCCACTTTGTGGTGACCTTCAACGACTGTGAGAAAAATGTATTTGGAATTTTCGCCTCCAGAAAATAAACTAAAAATAAATAAGACAAAATAAAATACTACTCTTGCCTTAATCTATTGAGGATACAGGACACAGCATTTTAGAAATCAGGAGGTACGGCACTTTTAAAGCCTATCCTATGGAGGCCTAAGAAGCTTAGTACATATCTTCCGTCCGTCATTGTGTAAGGAAAAGAATGTGAATCGGTTAACGTAAACTGGGAAATATAAGAACACCATATTCATATAATATGACATTCCACCCATTATATTTCTATTTTTCTCGCTGTACATATCGAAGTGCTTATAGTGAATACAAAACTCCAGTGTATTTCAAGATAAGGAACGCATTATTATTACTACTATTCCGATATTTACAACTTTATTTCATCTCTGACTAGAAAGAGTTTAGTATTTTGACTTTCAAGTCACACATCTTTCTCAGGAGTCACCATAATTTGTAAAGACATCCATACAATTTATACAACGACACGCCTCTCTAAGAACCTTTTTGCTACAAGACGAGCGAGCTTGAATCGATTTTCATGGCTCTAAATGTGTGTGTGTGTGTATATATATATATATATATATATATATATATATATATATATATATATATATATATATATATATATATATATATACACACATGTGCAAACACATGCACACAGACATACACACATATATACATATATATAATATTATATATATACATATATATATATATATATATATATATATATATATATATATATATATATATATATATATATATATTTATATGTGTTGAATACATGTTGAAATAAAGCTGTCAAAACAATTCCATAAGCCAACAGAACATGTCAGTATATATGGAACCCTTGACTTTGCATCGTATACTGATCATAATCCAATAAAGGAAAAGCCAATGAAAATCAACGACCGGAAAACATCAAGTAGATGGTCATACATTAGACATCAGAATGTATTTGCGTTTTCGAAACAAGATACAACACCCAAGACCTATGACCGAATTACCATGAAGGGGTGACTGGGTGGGCCGGAGGACAGGGTGAGGTAGCAAGGCATTCACCCACTCCACACAGTACTCTGACGGCCCCAACTTTTGACACTAGATCAATAAAGTTACTTCTTATAGTGTACAGCTTCCTGTAAGGGCGACCACAATCTGACGCCCTCGGGTCCAACCTCGCTCCTCGCCGAAGTCGACGCTCGTAAGGGTTATGTGAGGGTGACATACGGGTGAACGGGTGAGGTTGGAGGAAGATATGAAATGAAAGGGTAAGGGGAGATCACTCAGAAGGGAGAAATAGAAAAATGTTAGCAGAAGGGATGAACGAGAGGGCTGATAACATGTAGGAGAGAACAAAAGACAATAAAAATGTGACTTAGGAGCATAAAGGCATTGATATGTGATATTCGATCCTTGAAGTAATGAATTCCAATTCTTTTATATACATACATACATACGAACACACACACATATATATACGTGTGTGTGTGTGTGTGAGCGTCCGTACCAAATACACACAAACATACATAAAATATGTGTTTGTATGCTGACTGTATTCAGGTTAATCCAGCTAAATCAGATCGAACGTCATGCCGCTTTGCAGGAGAATGATAAACCGTTACGATTTACGAAGCAATAAGTATCACACAATCCAGGTTATTTCGGTGAACTCTTTTCAACTTTTTTAAGCTTTGAATGTCATTGAAGGTTGATCTGTCGAGCGAGAAACCTCGAAAGATAGATTAACTGAAATTCGAAAAAAGGCAACCATCGGTAA
>NC_089757.1:22673264-22675764 GCF_040412425.1 Macrobrachium rosenbergii
TAGCGTTGCCACACGCACGATCATGGCTAACTTTAACCTTAAATAAAAAAAAAAACTACTGAGGCTAAAGGGCTGCAATTTGGTTATATTTGATGATTGGGGATGGTGGATGATCAACATACCAATTTGCAGCCCTCTAGCCCCAGTAGTTTTTAAGACCTGAGGGCGGACAGAAAATACGCGTACAGAAAAAGTGCGGACGGACAGACAAAGCCACTCAATAGTTTTATTTTACAGAAAACTAAAAAGAAGGAAAAAAAATCTTGCACTTAAAAAAAATCGAAATAAGGTGAAACCCCATCTCGAATATAATATCTACATGTGAAATGTCAGCGTTGGTGATCTGGAGGTGTAACCTCATGTGGCAACGAGTGACATCAAGGATGACCTTTCGACCAAAGACACTGCCAGATGACTGCTACTTGAACCTTAATCAGCGCATCATTAGGTCCTTGGTAAAAGACCGGTTCTATTACTAACCTCCACGGGATAGGCCAGAAGATCAAGGTCTGCTTGAAACTATGCCAATAAGAGGGAAAGGTCACCATCATAAAATGAATATTTACGATAAAAACGACAAGAAAACAGCAGGTAATTTTTTTTTCTTTTTTTTGCTGGATACAATCAGAATGTCACTAACGTCACGAGACCGACTGAAAGAATATTATGTACGTTCCTGTTGTTATCTGCCTTCACAGCAGGCAAAAACTGAATAAGGAGATAAAATGAAAATTCCACGATCATAAACTATTTCTAAAAGTAAAAGTAGAGAAAGACATGCCGAAACATGAAGGTAGGATATAGGAGCTTACACGTTTTAAATAGAATATGGATTGCATGGAAGAAAATATTAATAAAAAACACATAGCATATATGTATATATATAGAACCAGAGAGAGAGAGAGAGAGAGAGAGAGAGAGAGAGAGAGCCGAAGGAGAGGGAGCAATGAAAAAAAGAAAAAACCTGAGCGAAAGAGCAAAGTTGAGAAGGGTGCATCTAGGGTAACGAAGAACGGGATAACCAAAAGGGTTGAAACTGCGTAAAGGGTCAGGAGAGAGAGAGAGAGAGAGAGAGAGAGGAGAGAGAGAGAGAGAGAGAGCGTTGCATATACAGTAGAAGTGCAAAGCCACCGTGTGACTCAGCAATCACTCAATGGCTGGGGACAATGAAATGTCTGATTGTCTGACTTAGCCATGCTTACTGCACAGGCTAGGTCACAAGGGGCGATTCAAGCGTAATTACAAATGCAAATACAACGGAAGGGTTACGGAATAAAGAATAATGCTGGGATAAAGAAGACAGATAGAAAACGACGGTGGATGGAGAGAGAGAGAGAGAGAGAGAGAGAGAGAGAGAGAGAGAGAGAGAGAGAGAGAGAGAGAGAGAGAGAGGTAAAAGAATTAAAGTGAGGCAATTGGTAGAACAGAGGCTACGCTTAAAGGTGAGAGCCCAAACACCGAGGGCTAAACGAGAGAGAGAGAGAAAGAGAGACAGAGAGAGTGTAACGGGTATTATAGAAGACCGATGATAGCAAAACTAACAGAGGAAGGGAAGGGGGAAGAGGGGGGAGGGGAAGAGGAGTTAGTGAAAGATTAAAAAGGGAAAGATGCGACTGCAAACCAGAGAAAGATATAACACAAACAGAGTCTGCTCGTGTGTGTGTGTGTGTGTGTGTTTGTGTGCGTATGTGTGCATACGTATGTGTTAAAAGGGCACAGTCGCGTGGGAATTCCATGCCGGGGATTCAGAGAGAGAGAGAGAGAGAGAGAGAGAGAGAGAGAGAAAATATTGCCAAAGGAAAATCTGAATTAATCCCCGAGAACAGGGCGGATGAAGTATTAGTTTGACCACGGCGACCGGGTTTCCCCAGTCTACTGTAGATTCTACATTTGGAGTTTTACATTTTAATAATAATAATTAATAATAATAATAATAATAATAATAATAATAATAATAATAATTTTTTTATTGCGGTACCAGATTACTATTCAAGGTGATGGAGATTAAGCACTGAATTCTACTTAAAAACGTGACAAAATGCCATAGCAAAGCGTATTAGCAAAAAGTAAGCGTATAGCAACACAAAAAACAAGCAACTGAAGTAACTGATCTTTTCAGCTGAATGCTTCGTTTAACGAAATTTTGGATGTGGTGAGCACCCTGATAGCCTTATAAATAATGGAATAAAAAGAACAAAGAAATAGTAAGGAAATCCACAAGATTTGGGACTGATACCACTTACACCCACTTCTTGAAAAATAAAAGAACAACTGAAATAAGGGACAGAAATAAGGCGAGATGTCTTAGAGGGTAGTTATAACTGAATGCAGAGCGTAAGCTGGCTTATTCTACATAATGCTCCGCTGGTAATAAAATTCCAACGCCTCCGCCCCTCTCTTTCCTTTGCTTTGAGTCCATGCGCGTGGAGGGCTAGAGCTGCCTCCACCACATGGCTTTCTCCCTCTCTCACTTTTCTCATTTATACACACACACACACAC
>NC_089757.1:22688264-22700764 GCF_040412425.1 Macrobrachium rosenbergii
TAACGAGAAATGAATTTCTATTGCCAGAAATAAATTTCTCTCATTCTTCATTGGCCGGCCAGAGAATCGAACGCGGGCCAGCAGAGTGCTAGTCGAGAACGATACCAACCCGTCCAATGAGGAACTTCTTTGTACGTTAGAAATCAGACATTTCAATAATTGTAGATACTCTACATCCGTAATAATTCTAGCATCCCATACTAATAACGGCCAACTAAACGCATACACATAAACAGACACCAGACACATACATGTATATATATATATATATATATACACACATATATATATATATATATATATATATATATATATATATATATATATATATATATATATATATATATATATATATATATAATTAAAATTTTTCGCATACACTGTATTTACTTCATTCATCCGTACTAGTTAACATATTCAGGCTATGGCACATCACCATCACTAACGTTTTTTTACGTTAAGATGTTCCTTTACGGGGAGAGACTTCTGATTAATTCTCTTCACACTGGCCTGTGCTAACCTTTTTTTACTTGAATACCTATCGGGTCATTATGCTCATATGCCTCCTGACTTTTAGTTTTCTGTAAGAGAAAACTATTGTGAAGGCTTTGGCTGTCCGTCCGCACTTTATTTTGTCCGCACTTTTTTCTGTCCGCACTTTTTATGTCCACACTTTTTCTGTCCACCCTCAGATCTTAAAAACTACCGAGGCTAGAGGGCTGCAAATCAGTATGTTGATTTTCCACCCTCCAATCATCAAACCTACCAAATTGCAGCCCTCTAGCCTCAGTAGTTTTTTTTAATTTTATTTAAGGTTAAAGTTAGCCACAATCGCGCTTCTGGCAACGATATAGGATAGGCCATCACCGGGCGGTGGTTGAAGTTTCATGGGCCGCGGCTCACACAGCATTACACCATGACCACCGAAAGATAGATCTCTTTTCGGTGGCCTCGATTAATCCCAGTAGCGGCTGTACATTTTTTACTTGTTTCAGAATGATTTGGAAGTTCCTGCTGATCGGCATCCTGTCATTTTCATAACAATCTCATTTTCGTAACTTTGTCTTCCTCTCACCATATCACACGCCACAGCCATTTTCATTTGCTTCACAATTTACTTTCCGGCTTCTGAACACTCTATCCCGCTACAATTGCCTCATCTGTAATACAATCCTACCACAACAATCAAACCACCAAGCTCAGAATTATGAAGTTATCAGTCTGTACGAATGGAATACTGTAATTTAGCATCACTCTAACAACTTGCTTTTCACACATTCACATAGCACATTCTTCACTACCGTCTTCATTAATCACGAAGTATTCAAATGTGCCAGAATGAAAACTAAAAGAATTGACCAAACTTCATTCTCCACCTACAGTATATTAATGAAATTAACTGAGTCTGTCACCATTGTGCCGAACCACACCTTTCAGTCCTTCTAAGCATCGAAAAGTCATTCCTTACTAATTGTGTTTAGGTAAAAGCAGTGAAAAAATCCAAATTTTAAACTTTCACTCAAGAAATATGCATGCATAAAAATAACTTATTTTTCATAGATATTGTGCAGGATACATTTTCTTTCGCTTTGGGGGCCATTCTCCCTTCTCTTTTCTTCAGGAACCTTTTAGATAACACTCAAGGAATCCATTTTTCTTCATAACCGCATCCTTGACCATAAGGAAGAAAATCTAGTTTACTATCCTTTTCGACTGTCAGGAAAGCTTAACGTTTTTTCCGCCATTTTAGTTTTCTGTAAAAGAAATCTATTGAGATGGCTATTCGTCTATCCGACCGCACTTTTTCTGCCCGCCATCAGATCTTAAAATTACTGAGGCTGAGGGCTGCAAATTGGTGCGTTGATCTTCCACCATCAATCATCAAGCATGCAAATTGCAGGCCTCTAGCCTCGGTAGTTTTTATTTATTTACGGTTAAAGTTAGCCATGATCGTGCGTCTGGCACCGCAACAATACAGGCCACCACGGCCGGCTGAGAGTTTCACGAGCCGCCGCTGAGAGTTTCATACAGCATTATATGCTGTACAGAAAACTCCATTGCGCCGAAGAAACTTTGGTCCATTTTTTTACTTGTTTTTAGTCGTTTTGCCTTAAGAGAAAGGCAGTATTCTTAGAGTGCAATAAATGGTTTTTTTCCTCGATATTCAAAACATCAAAATGTAACTCATCAGCTCTACCTACTATCTGCAAATCCACCGTTGATTTTATATACTGCAACTTACAATCAGAGTTCCTTACCATTTCAGATACCTTGCTACAGTTCACTATTATTTACTTTAAAGAATTATTTAAAACCTTCTTCTGCCACCTAAAAATAATCTAAAAACTACCAATAATTTACAACTTAACTATTAAATACGTTTTCCTTCCATCACCTCTCTCACAGGAAGAATATTTAGTCTGTTCAAGAGGCCTCCTTCTGCATTTCGACATTTTGTCTCTCCGTCAGCTTTAGCCATGATGCTTCCAACGACTCGCAATGACTCTGAAAGACGTGATTCAGCGCCTTCCCTTGAAGAACGGTGACTCAAGATGGCGCATTCTATTAGACGTCTGGCTATTTCGAACCGCCATTCCGATAAAGTCCGACTTTGCCGGGAAATCTGCGAAAGGTGATTTCAAGGGTAATCCCAACTTTACGACCTGGTTTATCACGTGAGGTGCACTTACTTCGAGCGGGCACTACCAAAGGAACTTCCAGCCAGGCACTAAATATCTGACAAATTTCAGCGGAATAAGTGGAATTTTATCCATTTTTGTGTTATCAACCTTATCAACTTGCATACGGGTTGCTAATGGCGCAAGAGCCTGTGCAGGCAAAATTACTACTTGATTTAACTACCACAACAACCAGATAATTTTCTCATGACTGCCCTTATCGCATGTACTTCAGTGGTATGCTTACATGAAGACAACACATTCACACAGAAGCGTTTCTGTATGATGTGTTTGTGTTCACTTTGGCATGAACACAAAACCCAAACATTATTATATATATATATATATATATATATATATATATATATATATATATAATATATACATATATATATACATATATGTGTGTGTGTGTGTGTGTGTGTGTGTGTGTGTGTGTGTGTGTGTGTAGTATTACTTGCATGTGTGTGTGTGCGTGCCAAAGAAATAATTTTTAAATACCTAAAGATTAGAACTAACTGACACAGTGATCAGAATAGTTGATACGTACATGTAAAAATAATATACGTATGTATATATATATACATATATATATACATATATATATATATATATATATATATATAAAGTATGAATTATCCGTAATTGCACAACTTCCTCTTTGAAATAAAACGCTATACTATCATATATACTGATACACATACAGAGAGAGAGAGAGAGAGAGAGAGAGAGAGAGAGAGAGAGAGAGAGAGAGAGAGGCTAGGTGATTGCCAAGAGAGAAACGGCAATCCCCTTTCTACCCACGGTTTTATTCAGAATGAGAAAATATTGCTTGATATATAAAGGGAGGAAAATACTATATATTAACAAATTTCACTATTTATTTCATGTTCCGTATTTAATTCCTCTTAATAACACCAATATCACACAGGGAGATTAAAAAGGATTACACCCTACGTTTCAGGGAAACGGTCTTTCATTTTTTCAGCACCAAGCTGGATTTCCATCGGTTCAACGCCTCTCCCCCTCTCTCTCTCTCTCTCTCTCTCTCTCTCTCTCTCTCTCTCTCTCTCTGTCCCCAATTGATCAATTACTCCGTTCACTAGCACTCAAGAATGACGTCAATATAAATAAAATTCTAAGTGCAAACACCCACTAATTTTTAAGCATGGAAATGGATACCACATAATCATTCCAATTCAGCACGCATAAGCGTGACGAGGCCATCTCTTCTTGTTTGTATCTACGGTTTTTATTTATTTACAATCTTGCTTTCTTCTATATTTCATCTGGTCAAATCTGTTTCCGTCTACTTACGTCTGCTTTCTACCCTGAATCGCATTCATCTCCCCCTAAATGCTGCAAAGTTGCAAACATGTATCCAACAGACAAACTTTCACTCAACTGCAGCACGAAAGTGAATAAAATCATTTTCATATTTCTACAGTAACTTGATAACAACGTGGGTGCACATGCTGAAGTACTTATTGTGTTTATTTTGGGCTTGCCTTTATTTTTCCTAGAAAATTGTGGAGAGGAGAAATGATCACCACCAACAAAGACTTGAAGGAGAAATAATGACAAAGATAACAGTAGTAGAAATGATTTTTAATATCCAAAGTCATCATTAATAATACAATTACTATTGCTATCACTACTGCCATTATTGCTACTAATAATAATGGTAAAAATAATAATGACAATGATGATGAGAAGGAGGAGGTGGAAGAAGAAATGAAGAAACAATACAATATCATTCTTCAGAACTGTTCAAATGAAACCCTTGTGCAGCAACCTTAATTATTTGGGTTATCTAGAAGGTAATGTGCTCTACTCTTATTAGGTCGATTGGGTTTCTGGCACACTAATGGAATCGGATTAGCCCTTCCAAAAATACTAATAATGATAAAAAAATAACAGTAATCTTCTTTTGCGTGCAACTAAAACTCGTGGCCGTATATTATATCTCGTTTGGCAGGAGATTTGTTTTGTTATAGATTCTCTTGGTCTTTATGTTTCTATAGGCATTTGTTTGAGACTTTTCTTGTTGTTGACAAAATGGAAATAATTAAAGGTTTAACAAGTTACGTTCCATTTTACCATGTTGTTAGGAGTTAGGGAGCTACCATATTAAGTCCACCACGCAACTCAGTAAAAAAGTTGTTCCTATCTACAAAAACTTGAAGTAAAAACCTATCAGCATTCTGCGACCTATAATGGGATAAAATAATGTAGTTGAAATCGTACAAGGCTGAATTTCTACTTTGCGTGATACCACAGTTTTTCAAGTGACCCGCAAAAAAATTGTTTATTTATTGAGGCTAGTGACATGATTGTTTACAGAATACAATATCACATTAAGCTGACGACGATACCCTCGTCGGAGTTACGCGCTTCCAGTGAATATGAAAACTGTTTATGAAAACTGAAGTTGATGTTTGCCCTAACAGAGATCTAAATCGGCTCAAAACTGGCGTAGTCAGAGAGGTATGATGATTAACTCCAGCTAAACAATAGCTGCTGATTTCTGATCTCGCATTGTTCTCCTATTCCATGATTTTTTTTTGTATACGTGACACTATACGTGGTGATGTTTCTGCATAATGGATAATTCTTTCGGTTACCTACTATTCGAAGCTTCTTTTTTTGTACCCCAGAAGTTTTATATTCCATCTGCTGCGGCAAGAAAACTAGGTATTAATTGCACATTGCTCAGATCCTTATGCTAAGCATGAGTAGAACACTGTTCTCTCGTCTGGACAGAGTAGCCCGCCAGAATCTCTTATCTTTTTTAAAGACTTGAATGCTTGAAGTGGTGATTTCTATTTTCCAAATGGTGGGATTTAGGACTTAGACTATTGCCAGAAAATCTGCTTGGCCATATAACCCTACATGTACTAAAATGGGGAGCTCCCAGTAACACATTTGGTGTCTACTTTCCAAAGAATAGTGGATTTTACCTCTGAGACATGGTATACTTTTTGCAACTTTCTCCTCTTGTATTGCACTCCCTTTCCTTATTTTCTCTTCTCTCTTTGCTATTTTCTTTTTATTATTTTATGTATTCATGCCTCTTTCTGATTTATCTTCTATCCAGAAGCGAAGTGGCGTCTAAGTGATCCGTTATACGTAACTGGAGAAATTATCCTTTGTCTCACATCACTGGTCACCCTGTTGGCTCACCCTATTGGCATCGCTAATCAAAGGACGAGCCCTGGCCATCAGATTGGGTTTATCGAGATTTCATTACAATATTACCTGTTATTCTCAACAATGAAAATATCACTGCTTAGGACCTGAGTCTACTTTAATTATGACGGTCAACATCCTAATATTTCTGAGCATAAAGCTAAAGAATTCATTACTAAAAGAATAAAGAGATTTTATTCGAAGAAAAAGTTACATTCTCCATGGTCAAACCCATCGATTTTACGTACCTCCGCATCAATCAGCGATAACTGCTGATGCCTGAGCCGTCGTATTAGCTTTAGTATGTATACAGTACAACTTCGTAATTATAACCTCACATTCTAGAACCCGACTCAGTATTATAGTATTTCAGAGGCTTCTGAACCATGTCCTCTTGTGGTTTATGCCACAGTACTCGCCTTGCAGAACACCCTCGTCCTCATTCTGTCGAGGAGCCACGTAGCCACACTACACTATACCACAAAATACCCCAAATTCCCTTTCCTGCAAAACTATAGGATGGTATTCCTTATAGTATTGCGGAGGCGAAGCTCTTTGCAATCGCTTCTCTCCAATACCTTGGTTTTCTGATTTGCACTGTTATTCTCTTATGTAAATATTTATTTACTCGTTAATTTACAATTATTTTTTATTTTCTTTCACTGTTCTTTTTTCATATAAGGGCGTTCTGTTCTGTGGAAACTTGCCTTGCAATTCATTAGCTTGAGGGGATGGTCTTATTTGTTATAATAATAATAATAATAATAATAATAATAATAATAATAATAATAATAATAATAATAATAATAATAATAATAACGACAGAGAATGTAAAAATGTTAAGATAGCTAAAAATTGAACCATGCACATAATGATAAATTTCAAAAAAAAAATATGAAACAAGTCGGAAATAAAACGTCTATCGGAAAAGCAAGATCTCTGATAACATGCAACCCTAAAAACTTAGTGTTCGATTATTAAAGCAAGATAATACAAGAAATTGCCTACAGTGTAAAGTGCATAATATTCGGCATTCTATAACAGAACATACAAATGAATGAAGATCCCATTAAAAAAAAAGAGAGAGAGAGAGAGAGAGAGAGAGAGAGAGAGAGAGAGAGAGAACAATCTGGGCCGAACACTTTCCGGTTTCCATCGGTCTCACTAAAAGTCTCCGTATCACTTTCAGTGAAATTGCGGTTGTCACCTTTCTCCTTCTCTGTCACATTCTCCTCTCTCTTCCCCCTCCCCACGAGAGAGAGAGAGAGAGAGAGAGAGAGAGAGAGAGAGAGAGAGAGAGAGAGAGAGCGAGGCACTTCGCAACCGGCAAACCGGATCAACGGACAAAGAAAATGTCGCCTTCGGCTGTCTCTTTTGACTGAAACTGCATTGCCGACTAAAACACGGCAAGCTTTTCATTTCCGGATTCCCCGATTCTAATCCTAAAACTCTCGTACCGCAAAAGTCGGATCAATGACTTAGTTCAACGTTGAGGCCAAAATCTATTTCTGTACTTCAGTTCAATTTTTTCCGGCAAACCACGAACTGATTAGGGCATCCAGCAGTTAGCGCATCCTCTTAGTTATTAAAATTGAGAATATGCCACTTGTCTTTATTAGTTTCACAATGGATATTTCTGGCATGTATAAAAACAAGAGTTTGTTTGTTAAAATAATCATATTTTTTTTAGCATGTGCACTTTAAACTTAAAGCACACATACAGACTCACATAAATACAAAAATATACTGTGTATCGATAACATGCACACATTTAAATATATATATATATATATATATATATATATATATATATATATATATATATATATATATATATATATATATATATATATATATATATATGCATATACATACATGTATATATATATATATATATAAAGAAGAGAGAGAGAGAGAGAGAGAGAGAGAGAGAGAGAGAGAGAGAGAGAGAGAGAGAGAGAGAGCTGTGCAAAATCCATTCACACTACATCAGAGAAGGCGTTGGAAGTATCACAAAGTTTCATGATTAAAAAGCTGAAGTTCAGGTCGTTATTTACAACAACATATGCCCTGCCTCCTTTCATGTCGTTGTCAGAGTAGCTCAAAGGCAATTCTGAAATGAAAAGATAAAACAAAGTACTATTACACAAAAATTCTTATAAACCAGAAAACATCAAACAATGAAGAAACTATGATAAAACGAATGAGGCTGAAAACAAATTACTACAGTTCCAGAAAAAAATTTATGCAAAGTCTGAATACTAACATATAAACTACCAAGGAAACTCTACGACACAAAATACTTTTTATTTCCTAAAAATTTTATAACTTCCAAAATATCCATTACGTTCGTCTGCCGAACTGCTGACATTTAAAAAGTGCCCCAATTGACAGTGGGAGAAGAGAAAAGAAACATCTTCACAAACGGCCAAGTTCTGAATGAGAGAGTGAAATTCATAAGGGCTGTCAGTCATTTAATAGACAGGTGAATCAAGTGAATAAAATGCTACACATTCCATACAGTGAGGGAAACAGTACCTTTAAATGTACTGACTCAAGAATATTATTTTTTTACTTAACATACGTCATGTATATCAGAAAGCACAAAGATATATTGATCAAGAAAGAGAGAATTTCGTGGATAACAGAAACTGTCACATTCGTCCTCACTGCTGAATCACAAGATGAATCTAGTAAAATGAATAAGAACAAGTAACAAACGCGCCAAAGATTCTTCGGCGCAATCGAGTTTTCTGTACAGCCGCTACAGCGTATAATCAAGGCCACCGAATATAGATCTACCTTTCGGTGGTCTCGGTATAATTCTGTATGAGCCGCGGCCCATGAAACTTTACCCACTGGCCGGTGGTGGCCTATCCTATATAGTTGCCAGAAGCACGAGTATGGCTAACTTTAACCTTAGATAAAATAAAAACTACTGAGGCTAGAGGGCTGTAATTTGGCATGTTTGTTGTTTGGAGGGTGGATGATCAACATACAAATTTGCAGCCCTCCAGCCTCGGTAGTTTTTAAGATCTGAGGGCGGACAGAAAAAAGTGCGGACGGACAGACAAAGCCGGCACAATAGTTTTCTTTTACAGACAACTAAAAATGACCAAGGCCTTCCACATGCTCAGCGACATACACTAATACTTCATGAACAGCACGTTCAACCACCTTACAAAAATGCACCAAAGACCAATATCATAATGGAAATTCTTCCCAAATAGAAAGGTCCTTTGTTCTACTTTTATTAATCCAGCATTTTCTGGGTCTTCATTCTCATTCCTCATTCAACTTCCGGAGGTTAATTATGTAATATAATTAGAGAAAAGTCTGAATTATTCATATAGGAGAATAATCACGTCTTTTTTTTTGAAAAAGTTGCTAGATTTTCCGGAAGCTAATTATTGTCTCTAGTTCATTAAAGGTTCATATATTTTTCATAGTATAATTATGACGCCTAATTTAAGGGTTAATCAATTTTTTCCGGATGTTACCTATGACGTCAACTTTTTCTTACAAAGTGTCTCCACTTTAATCATCATTCTTTATAATTCACAACATAAGCTAAAGACACCAAAGTTTAAAAGCCACTTTATAACAGGCGGAAACCAATTCCTAGCATTAACAATAAACACCGGTATCTGAAACAAAATATCCGTCAATAACTTCATTCTTTGATTTCCTTTTATCGATTCGCTTTTTCGTGTCAAATGATAGAAAATTTCCTAAACGGAAGTTGTGGAAATAGGTTTGATAAAGGAAGTTTACAAAATGTTCACTACTACTAAACTCTCTCTCTCTCTCTCTCTCTCTCTCTCTCTCTCTCTCTCTCTCACCGATTCACTGTTTTTCTGTCAACCTAAATAAAGTTTCCTAAATGGAGGTTGAGGAAATAACTTCAATACAAGAAGTTCAGCGAGTTAGAACTCTCTCTCTCTCTCTCTCTCTCTCTCTCTCTCTCTCTCTCTCTCTCTCTCTCTCTCTCTCTCTCTCTCTCTCTCCGTGTTTTTCCTCTGAGACACTCATTCTTGGAATTTAGGAGCTTACTTCTGAACTGGCTGCTGCTATACAGTCTATAGGGTAATATATTCGCTAGTATATCTCTGCTTCTTTCCCACTGACGCCATAGACCTTTGGCTCCAATGATCTTTCGTCTGGTCCTTCGGAATGCAGCAGTAGTCAACGAAATCAATTATTTATTTTCTTTTTTGTGAGGGGGTAAAAATTTCGTGAAGGGCGTGGCTGCCCCAACAAATTTCTGTCACAGTGAAAAAAACCAAGTTTATATTAATGAGCTTCTTGATGAAGAAAGCCCCATCTTTCCGAATGAGCGGAGGAAGCTGAATTAACTAGAAAACATGAAGTTAGAAAAATCCACCTTCTCGAATGACTGGTTTGAAGAACTCGTGAAACCGAAGCAGTAAGCAAAATCTCCTTTCGCCAAACTGAACGGAAGCATTTTCGGGTAAGATTTGTAGGAGACGTCTTGATATATTTTTTACCATATCTTATACAATCTTGTTGCGCTTGTTCAAGTTATCATACGGATACAAATCAGCTGGTCACAATTCACAAACCTCTCTCTCTCTCTCTCTCTCTCTCTCTCTCTCTCTCTCTCTCTCTCTCTCTCCATATATATATATATATATATATATATATATATATATATATATATATATATATATATATATATATATATATATATATACATACATATATATATATATATATATATATATATATATATATATATATATATATATATATATATATATATATATATATATATATATATATATATATATATATGTATGTATGTATATGTGTGAGCTTGCTGGATGCTTGTGCACAATTACGCGTTTGTGTATTTGATGCTCCTAGTATCACAAGCTTATAAAGCTGTACAAAGTGAAAACTCAGCATTTGAGCATTAAGTTAATAAATGATAATTATACTTAAATTCTGTCTAAATATCTAAATATATACGTATTAAAACACTAAAGTAAACTGGAAGATCATTGAGATGAAACACTACACTACAATTACCACTCCATAATTATTTTCTTCAAAACAGATTTCAAGTACGCTACCATTATTTGGAGAGAGAGAGAGAGAGAGAGAGAGAGAGAGAGAGAGAGAGAGAGAGAGAGAGAGAGAGAGAGAGAGAATGGGATTAAAATGCCACAGAAGTGGTCTCAATGATAAAGGTCATTTTTATCGACCAGGCCTTTATAGTCCTGCCCTTCTAAAAAGAGGAAGGACGGAAAAGTTGTCGGGTTTCCTCTAACACGAAGGGGGGGTTGGGCACTTATTTTTTCGTCCATTCTGCGTGGGGAAGAGATGGAAATGAATGTGAGAACACAAAATGAAATTTGAAACAGAACCCATCTATAAAGATTTTTGTTTCTCATTCTGTCTGCTTGGGACAACGAACTACATGTCAGAGTCCGAGTTTTATGGCAACTTTTAAATTTCAGATTTCAATTATTCAGGCGATTTCTGTCTTTGACCACTTTATCGTCGCTTCTGTTTTGCTTCCCTTTAAGAGATTTTTCTTATTCTAATTCGTTTGTTTCTCTCGAAACCAACTAACAGCCCTCTATTACGAAGACCACCTCCTGGGAAACCGACCAATAAACGAGGTATGGATGCCTGGTATTCTAACCAGAATACAGAGGAAATAAGTGAGCCAAATTTAAGGTTCAGTGGTTGTTCATTTGTAAGTTGAATTGCACTGACAGCATGAGAGGCCAAAGCATGTGACCTCCATCCAATTAACTTGAGCTTGCAGATAAGTAACATGTGTTTGTCATCATAAAAGTAATAACATTTGGAACATCAATTAGTAAATATCAAGTAAAGAGAGTAATACCATCTTTATAACTTCAAAAAATTCTGGTATGATTTTAGATATTTTCTAAAGCTTGACTTATTATCATGACCCAATGGAGAGCAGTAGTTCCAGCGCTTTGTCAAAATTGCAGAAGTCTGGAAAGAGTGTTTGCTTGATATTCTTTTACCAATTCCGTAGCCTCGACAAGCGATCCTCTACCCTATTCGTCAATTTCCGGATAATCTCTGACAAATATATCGTATTTCACACGCGTGTTTACTGGTTTAGGGACTTTTGAGCATGATTACGTTATATTCCTTTTCCTTTAAGTTTCATTTCGGGCACTGAAGGAATTCCAACGGCGCTCAGATTTAGACAAGACATAGAGACAAGATAGCAATAAAATGCTGTTGCCGTTATCTGCACTATTACTCGTGAGGGACCTTAAGCACCCTTTAGAGTTACTGTCTCCATGATGTAATCCCTAGTAAATAAATCCACTGGGATTTTGGACAACATCCAAAACGGCCAGTTCTGCGTTTATGAACGGTTTTAAAGACTTGGCTCCAGAACCTTAGCGTAAAGTTTCTTTCTATAGCCATTCTATTGATTTCTCCAGTACTGAGTTTTTCTACCACTAGCTACGGATGAAATGTCTTTCCTTTCTGTAGTGTCATTGTTTCGGATGATGCTGTGCGATAAAGGTAATGCATATGTATTTCATCCCTTGGTGTCTCAAAAAGAAAGAAAAAAAACCCGAAGTTCTAGAAAAGATAACACTTGCAGGTTCATTT
>NC_089757.1:22703264-22713264 GCF_040412425.1 Macrobrachium rosenbergii
TTGGATTAATAATCGATCAATTTGCGTCTTCCACCTACACATCTTTACACCATACAGAGCAGAATCAATTTTATCATTTTCTGTTTAATTAAAAATGTTTCGGTTCAAAACCTTTGCAAGGGTTTACGCTAGTAAAGCAATGAATTAGAAAATATGTGAATAACAATAGTTATATTCTTGTTCTTAACAACATAACCATTTTCGATTCACTAACCACTAATCAAATGAGAATCATTACAGTCGTTATATTCTCACATTATCATTGTTATTGATGCTTTAATTAAGGATTGCATTGCCGTGATAAAATCGAAATGGTTAACAAATTAATCAATAGTATATACACAACACCTTAGTTATTACATAAAATTTTTATAAGACCAATGGATACCCCTTGTAATTTACCTGCGTAAAACATGAAGGAAAAATTCTTTTTATTTATAGAGCTTTGTTGTCGTTACAGAAATACTTGAAAAAATTACAGAAAAAAGTAATTTATGACCTTACTACTATAAAAAACAGAACTTATACCACAATCAATAATAACAATAATAATAATAATAATAATGATAATAATAATAATAATAATACATTCACATTTTGACGTGACAATTGGCAATCCTGTTATGGCCAGTTATGACCTAACAACCTATCATCAACTTCCAGAAGAATGGGGGATGGAGAAGCTATATCAAATTGGACTGCTCTCTCTCCCTCTCTCTTCTCTTCCCCTGTCACGTCCTGGACTTCGACCCAAAAACCTTCCGCCAAACTTCCACACACCCACACACACGAAGAGGACTACACACAAACAAGCACACACACACACACACACACACACACAGAAATCCTCACCCTTTGTCTGCTGCTTCTACTTCGATCTGGCCGTCACTCGCAGGGAAGGAGCAAACGATAGTGAGACGCCCGTGGTCACAGAGACCAGGGGATACTTTGTTGCCATTCTGATTTATTCTGTATTACTTTTACCAGTTCTCATTCTCTATATGCATCTTAAAGAAACTAGAGAGGAAAACAAAGGGAAAAAGGATAAATGGCTAACAACGGGTTTGTTTAACCGTCTCTCCCAGAGGAACGAACGCAAAGAATAGACCGTAGTGACCCAGATCAACGGTCAAGTTAAAATTTCCTCTTTTTGATTCATTCAAAATCACTTCTATTTAAAAAGCCACATTCATTTCAAAAGATGACGAGAACCCGAAGAATATGGGAGTGGACAAACAAACAAACTAGAAGAATAAAATGTATGAATGGCTAACAATCAGTTAACCGCCTTCCTTGCCATAAGCCTCTCCATCGCCAGCCCCTCCCCGGGAACCCGGACCCGAGACCCAGCCACCCCTGCATCCCACCCCCCATGATGAAGTTGCCCGTTTGTGATGTAAAGGAAATCAATGTTTGCCGGAGACTCGAATAGCTATGAGACACGATTCGCTCCCTTACACCGAGATGGAATGAGAGTTATCTTTTGTTTTATGCAAGAATAAAAAAAGGAACGTAAATGTATTCTTTCTGCCAGGCCCTCTTCTATTAAGGCTCACTTCTGAATGGAGGCTTTTTGAGCTTCGGGTCCATTCTAGGATTTCACGATTTCGACATCTTCGGGACTTGTATGGATTTCTTAAAATAACAGAGACTTTTCAAACAAGGAAAGTCGGGTTTGCCCACACTGAACAGTAACAATCGACCCCGGTGTATTTGTAACTGATTCAATTACTCAACCTTCCGTCCGTCTTTTTCCATTTTATTTTTTTCTTTCTATTTATTGATACAAACAGAGCTGGCATTAATTAGATTATTTTTCTAAACCAAGAACAAAGCTTGTAAGCGAATAAAGTGCTATCCGTTGAATCATTCCTATCAATACGTATCCAAACAGTAATTAAGAGTGAATTTGTCAAAAGTAGTCATCAAACGTTAACTGATTTAAAATGACTGATATTCGGACACTTTTGAAACTAATCAGTATTTATTTATCTCTTCACAAACGAATTAACCCCTAGCGTGGCGAGTGGGGAGACTTAATTATAGAATCCAACTGCCGGGAAACATTAGATTTTTAAAAAATATGTCTGCGACTCTCCGCCAATTAGCTTGGATGGAATAAACGGCCTGAATGTTAAATGACACATGAGAGGAAAGTATGTTTACTTTAAAACTCAATTATAGAGTGAACGTTCATACAGAGAAACTTTATTCGTTTGTCAATGATATCAGAACATGCAGTGCTTTAATCACGGGTTCAAAAGGGCGAATCGCAAATGTATTTAATACAAATCGATCTTGTCAAATAGAATAACCTGAAAATGGATCAACTGGAGATCGGTCCCTTAAAATTAAAAATTTGTTTGTTGGCACTGAAAGTACCTGTCTTTTCCGAAGGCAGAATGATAAACATGCTTTCTGAATGAGCAGGTTTTACAAGAATTTAGCTACACCAAAAAATGTAATGGTCCATCAATATAAATTAGAAGTCAAAACAACAAAAACATATATTGAGTATAAAACATTAAATTAATGTACAGGTTTGTCACAAAAGCAATATTTCAGATGTTCAATCACAGATGAAAGCTGACAATCGTAACAGAGAGCTGCGGACAAAAGCAAAATCTTGCTTTACATGACTATTCAGAGAATTATTCAATAATCTCATACTAAATCAACAAGGGAATCCCCCGTTCGCTTACCTGCCAGAGAGTCGCTAACCGTGAGAGAGGACAGGGAAACTTCCGGGCCACATAGTATACGTGATTCTCTTTCTAAACAGGCAAGGCGCGCACACCTAACATCAAACCATCCACCCACACAACAACCTCACACACACACATGTATACAGATATATATATATATATATATATATATATATATATATATATATATATATATATATATATATATATAGGTTAAGGTTAAAGTTAAAGTCCTCCTGGACCTCTGGCTGTAGGCCGTAGGCAGGCGCTGATCTCCTGTTCTTAGGCCTGACAGCCAATGGGGAGACAGGTCCTATATATATATATATATATATATATATATATATATATATATATATATATATATATATATATATATATATATATATATATATATATATATGTAATATATATGTATATATATACTGTATATATAATATATATATATATATATATATATATATATATATATATATATATATATATATATATATATATATAATATATCACTAAAACATGACTACACTAAAAGAAACCCTTTGTCTTCTTTTCGTAAATACTGTATATACTGTATGGTCCTACCTTCCCTCAGTTAATGACATATACTCAAACTATCTTCATCTCACACAATCAAACACACACACACACACACATGCACATATGGCTAAACGAATGAAGCAAGAGTGTGAGTTTGAAAATGCCCGTGAAAGTGATTTTTGAGGATATGAGGAGGGTATTGAAGAGGCTGAAGACTGGAAAGACACCAGGAGATTTTTCTGATAACAAATGGGATACTGTGGTTCGGTGGTGAAAGTGTGAATGAGTGGCTGATCAGGGAGTGTAGCGTATGATGAGTGGAAGGTTCCAAGGCGAAGGAACAGATGAGGAGAATATTTTTTCCTTATAAAAGTGTAAAGGCGATAGAGGAGACCATAAATTATAGGGGCATGGTGTTACGAAGTGGACCAGCGAAATTGTATGGAAGGATATAGATACAGAAAGTAAGTCAGATGTCAGAACGACTGACAGGGAAAGAACACTGTTGGTTTACATAACTAAGAGGGTGCATGGATCAAGTGTCCCAAATAAAAGAGCTATGTAAGTAAAGGGAAAATGCTGCAAGTCATCCATGGACCCAGGTAAAGCTTATGATAGAACTGATAATGGGGCAGTGTGGGGTGTTGAGACGGTTTGGTCGCGTGAAAGCATAAGGCATGACAGGTAAGCGAAATGATCGTACAATCCGGTAGTGTCGTGAGGAAGAAGAAGACCTAGGAAATGCTGGGTAGAGTGAGGAAATATCGTCATCGTTATACATAATGACATTAATAACACTGATGTATCAAAGAAGAAAAGAGAGTGAGGCAGAAAATGTTTACGGGGTTGCTCTGCTGCTGCCAGGTAGTATTAATATAACGTTCGGAGTTGCGCAGGTATTTTTATGCAGCATTTATATGGTGACATGGGCAACAAATATTACACTATGTTTCCTTAAAGTAATACTCTCTTACAGAAATGCTTTTTGAAAGAAGTTCATTTTTATTAATAATAATAATAATAATAATAATAATAATAATAATAATAATAATAATAATAATAATAATAATAATAATAATAATTTACTATGGAAAATGAAGATTGCAATATCCCCTTTGTATCAAATGTAATCAACTTGTAGGTTCCCAAAACCTGGAACCAAAACTTTTTAGGCAAACGATTGATAGCCGGATTAACTATTACTACTATCACTGCTACTAATATTGACAATTACGATAGGGATCTCATTAACATCCTGCCTCTTACTTCGTCGTTTAATAAAACAATGAGGATAAGAATTAAAACAAAACATGCATCTAAAATTCCTCCCGTGGCGACATAACATTCCTGAATAAACGCCGTGTTCCAGAAGATGCCACCTCACTCCTTTCTGATAAAAATTCCGAGGGGGAGGAAAGCGGATGGAATTTCAGGTTCCAAAACGTAATTCTCTACTTCAACTGATAAGAATAATACCATTTGCATGTCATTAATGAAATCGCCACAGCGCAAAAGAGAAGTGCTGCACGGAGTGGATGGACAGCTGACACAAGAAGGGGCGTGTAAGGGTTTCAGGTGCAGTTTGCACAATGTTTAAAATCATTTCTGTCACCGTTTCGGCAGTTCTGCTGTATTTATGAGGAGGTTGATGGGAAGAGGGGAAAAAAGATACGACTGACTCACTTTCTTTGGAATGCCACTGAGATCATTATTTTTTCATGTCACATTTGAGAAAATATAATTTTCTATATACAAGAATGTCACAGTCGAAAAATATCATAGTCGAAGAGGTGGAGGAAAAGAAGAATAAAGTAAATTGAACAAGGACAAAAACAGAATACGGTAGACCCACTTTCTTTGGAAGGCCATAAAGACCATCTTTCTCAAGTAATACTTAAGAAGATTATCAGATTCCTACATAAGAAGAATATAATACCTTCTGCAAGAAGAACAATATATTCTATATGAGAGGAATATTATATGATATATAAGAAGAATATTATATGCTATATAAATAGAATATCATATACTATATAAGAAGTATATCATATTCTGTGTAAAAAAAATTTCATATGCTATATAACAAGAATACCATTCTCTATATGACAATATCATATGCTGTATAAGAAAAATACCATACGATATTTAACAAGAATACCATATTCTATATGAGAATATCATATGCTATATAAGAATACCAAATTCTATATATGAGGAAATATCATATTCAATAAAATCTGAACCGTAATTTGGAAGACCTTGTTTTTGTTATACATGATTATGAGATATAGTGTTCCAAATGTATGTTCAACTTAATCAATCAAACAGCCGTATGAGGGCTACTTGAGATGAAAACATCCCCAACCCAGTAAAAGCAAAGGGAGCTCACACATCTACTCAACCAAGAAAGCAATAAGAGATTGGAAAAAGAGAAAATAAGGTATTGAGTGACGGATTCTGTTCCCAGACTTTCCTTTCCCCTCCTGTTATGTGACTGACAGATGTCGCTTCAGTCGCTGCAAGACCATTCATTTTTCTCACGGCCACTTTCAAACGAGTGACTCCAGACTATGGAGGCTGGGTTACTGCAACCTGCTCCCTAATTTAGTTTACGTGTGTCGATAACTGATCATGTAGTAGAACCGGCGTCATAGCAAAAGCATGGATCAGTTACCATATTAGTTCATCAATTAAAAACTCAGATCCTTTGATGGAAAAAAAGAGTGAACATACTTTTGGAAGCCACACCCTAAAAGATTTATTTGTAGTTCTAAATGGTCTACTGGAGGGTATATGTAGCCCAGCCCTTGGAAAAGTAAATACTTAAACCGATTTTCTTATAAAAATCAGGTTCGTGTGTCGACCCTAAGGTGTTATAAGCAATAGTTGGTTTGGTTATGTATTTGACAATATATCCTCCCTCGAAAAGATGAATAAAGTATATTACAGTCCATATATTTCTCAGATGAGTCCACTGTTATACAATCAACTTGTGTTGCCTTGCTGCAGAAACACAACGCCAGCAAACAGACTCAATAATTCAACAAAACCCTCGAGAAACGAAATTACAAAGAATATGTTCATTTTTCCATCGTAACATAACGAATTTCACTTAATGGAATTTTACTTTCCTTTCAAACACCGTTAAAAACTAAAAAAAATTTCCGTCATTGACATTGCCCAAACAATTATTAAAGTATACTTGCAATTAACTGAAGGCCACATTATATCTCAAGTCTCTGAAAATTCTATTCTCAATTCTTGCAAATGTTTGAACGAAGTCAAAATATAACACTATCAAACCATCATACTTTGATTTCTCAAGGAAAAAAAAAAGAGCAAGATGTTTTTACCGTTACTGTCGCCAGTCTCGTGTCAGTTTATCACCTCTCAACACGGCAGTCAACAGTGCTCTCTTGGGAAGATCAAAAGAATTCTATGCTACCGCAAAAAGTTTTCGAATGTTCACTTAATTAAGAAAAGATTTTTTGGCCCGTTTACTGCTTTCCACCACTTACAAGAGAAAAACCAAGATTTTTTTTTATACCAAGGGTTATATCTTAATCTATATTAATTATATGAATTCTTCAGTTCGGAAATTTTAACAAAATAAACATAAAAAGGCAGCAGAAATGGACTATGCCTGAAAAAAAAAATTGGACAAAGAGAGAGAGAGAGAGAGAGAGAGAGAGAGAGAAATGTTTGAGAGAGAGATTAATAAAAATAAATGTTTGAAAGATTGTTGATTAATTTTAAAAATAACCATTCATATTTACTGGTCTGTAAGAAGCTTTATTTGAATTTGGTTGACACACATATATATATACATATACATACATAAACACATTATATATATATATATATATATATATATATATATATATATATATATATATATATATATATATATACATATACATATTTGTGTGTGTTTGTGTGTGAAAGATCATATTAATGATAGATCCTTTTCCTCTCGTACTTAAAAGTTCTTTTGCTATTTTTCGCGGGATTTTTTTTTTTGTCTGTATCTTTGTCCACCTAGCCTTAAAGATTCTCTCTCTCTCTCTCTCTCTCTCTCTCTCTCTCTCTCTCTCTCTCTCTCTCTCTCAAGCTACCACCACTTTGCCCGCTCATGTACAACAGACAAAAATTTCCGAGTTCTCTCCAGCAATTTTTTGACTGAATGTTGCAACCATTTTTCCCGAAAGAATTTTTCCTAAACCGACTGACGCCTACAGAGTAACGTTCAAATAACTCTTTCTCCGCGATAATTCAAGGCCCTGGACTCCAAACTGGCAGGGCCATTTTCAATCACGCTCTCTTTCTCCTATCCATGGAATTCCATTTTCTTCTTTTTTTGTTATTGGGAAAAAGTCATTGAAAAAAAAAATAGTATCTAACATTTCAGACATCTCATTTTCAGAGAGAGAGAGAGAGAGAGAGAGAGAGAGAGAGAGAGAGAGAGAGAGAGAGAGAGAGATTTAAATCTATAAAATATAAAGAATGAGGATGTAACACCAATATATCTAAATATTTACTTACGAGGTACATACCATATAAGAAAGTCCCCACAATCCCTTGATAAAGATTTAACTAGTGTTAGAACACATGTTTTACCCTCATATCACCACACAACAGGGTTAAGGCCTGATTATCATTTTGCACCTTCAAAACATCTTTAATTTTTTACTCTATTAATGTATTTATTTTTACTGGAAAAATGATTCTGATTTGAGGATTTTATATTTATCATACTTTAGAACATAAATACATGCTAAATATTCCCGAGTTATCTATTTATGTTCCAATATTGAATTTTAATTAAAAAATAAAAAAAAAAGTCTCTCTAAGTCTCGTCATTGTATCCCTTCTCCCTTCTCTTACACGCGCTTCCTGTTCTTTGCAGGGTTATTCCTCCTTTCATAACAACCTTCCTCCTCCTCCTCCTCATCCTCCTCTTCTTCTTCCTCCCCCTCCTCTTCTTCCTCTTCCTCCTCCTGGCCTCTCCCCTCCATTTCACAGATGGGTAAATCTCCCTTGATTAACTTTGGAGGATACTTTTGTCCTTCGCCTTCAGGACACGAGATTTTTTCCTTCCAAAGAGGGACACTCCCGGTTTTCCTCGTTACAGCTGACATCCTCTCATTTTCCTCGGGCAACGTTGCTCGGTTGTCCTCTGGGAAGAAATATTGCACTGCCTTTAATGAGAATGTGTGTGAGCGTGCGCGTACGCGTGTGTGTGCTTGCATTTTTGCGCGTTCTTGCGCTCTCAAGATAGGAAAATGGTTTCATCATAGGAAGAAAACAGATAGTATTATTGTAGGAATAATGAAACAGTTCTTGCACTCATTATTATTTTTATATAGGTCTCAAGGAAACTGACAATCTGACGGAGCTACAGAATATTTAGCTTGTATTTATGTATTTATGATAAATATACACAAGTAAAAAATGAGCCGAGGTTTCTTCGGCACAATCGAGTTTTTTGTATAGCTTATAATCAAGGCCAACGAAAATAGATCCATCTTCGGCGGTTTCGGTACAATGCTGTATGAACCGCGCCCCATGAAACTTTAACCACGGCCCAGTGGTGGCCTGTCCTATATCGTTGCCAGAAGCACGATTATCGCTAACTTTAACCTTAAATGAAATAAAAACTACCGAGGCTAGAGGGCTGCAATTTGGTATGTCTGATGATTGGGGGGTGGATGATCAACATACTAATTTGCAGCCTTCTACCCTCAGTAGTTTTTAAGATCTGAGGGCGGACAGAAAAACTGCGGACAGAAAAAAGTGCGGACGGACAGACAAATCCGGCAAAATAGTTTTCTTTTACAGAAGACTAAAACTTCTTTTTAAACAGTCCTTTGCTTCCCCAAAACAGGATTTTATGGCTGGCTTTTACCTTAAACGACCTAATTAGCGTGAAATGAAATTCAAACAACATTCAGGTAAAATATGACTGAGACATTGACCTGAAAAATATGTCTGATTCATTAACAATTTATATGCATTTTAGCAAAAACATATGTCCATAATATTAAATATACATACATATATATATGTATGTATGTATGTATGTATGTATATTCATATATGTATATATACATATATATGTGTATGTATATATATATATATATATATATATATATATATATATATATATATATATATATATATATATATATATTTAAGAAAAACACATAAATGTGTGAGTATCCTTTCCAGACAGAGTTCCATTTCCCCACTGTCGCTTTAAATCGCGAATCTCATTCGTCTCCAAACAGGTGTAGGTGGATCTTCGCTAAACTATAATTCATTTTAAAGCGCGCTCATCCATCTCGTGTTCCCCTAAAGCTTTCTGCGTGCACTCTGGCAAATCTTTCTTTCTGTCGTCTGAGGTTTTTCCTTCATCCATCTTTATCCACTGCACTGGATTTATTTAGAGACAAAAAGATCTCTCCTGCACTGAGACAAATAAAGGCGTGTCAACATACTTTTTCAAGACGTGACAAACACACCTGTTGAAATGAGGCAAACTGGGTTATTCCTGGAAGACAAAAGATAGAAAATTCCATATCGTGGAGGTAAGAGTTACGAAGTAGTGGTTAAGCCAATTGACCCTTGAGTTTGCCACTTTTGTGATTTGTTAACGAAGATTATATATATATATATATATATATATATATATATATATATATATATATATATATATATATATATATATATATATATACATATGTATATATATATATATA
>NC_089757.1:22715764-22745764 GCF_040412425.1 Macrobrachium rosenbergii
TATATATACATATACATACATACATATACACATCTCAGTCATTTCATAGGAACTACAAGAAAACCATTAAATAATTCCGCAAATAAACCCATATGCAGATTGCACGGGGATATGAGGTGCAAAGATCTGTGCTTGCAGTTGTCGATAAAGGCTTTCCCCTCATGAATTTTATACCACTAAATCCATCTATCACGTCAATGTTCTTTCCTCCCTTCTTGCCTTCCACCCGCCCGATTTATTCATCCTTTCTGACAACCCCTCTATCATCATCACTTAGCGATAACATACTCAAAAATAGGAGAAGGGAAAGTCTTAATTCTCTTACCCCTTTTCCCTTGCGATTGTGTTTTTATCACGCTTTAGACTTCGTTTTTTACACCTATCTTTTCACATTTTTCGTTTGCCTCGTCACATGACTGTTAGTTTTCATGCATGAATGCATCCTTTTTTCTCGTAAATGCCATCTCCTGTTAAGCGAAGGTTATTAATGTTTAAAATAAGGATATATAAAGATATATATATGTGTGTGTGTTAGCATCAGATCAGTTACCTAGCTATTAATGCAATGGTAAAGAATTCTAATGGACCATATGCGTAGGTAGAGGCTCCTAGTATGTACATGTGTATGTATATATATATATATATATATATATATATATATATATATATATATATATATATATATATATATATGCGTGTGTGTGTATATATACTGTATATGTGTGTGTGTGTGTGTACTGTATATACTGTATATACGAATACATGTGTATGTAAACTTTCCTAGAGGCAGAATGAAAGCACACCTTCCTACGCCTAAACCTTTTCTTGAAATATCTCGGTGAGCTTCCTTTCCTTTGACGTTCTTGCATGGTCTTTTCTTCAGAAGACGAATTACCATTTCACTGCTATTACCTTACGCTTTCTTTTATTTCCTCTGGAAGAGAGACATTATCAGGCCTTCTAATTTGCATACCATTTTCGCACATTTCCGTCAATGCCTCTCCACGATATCTTACTTCGTTTACACATTAATGCGCAGCAATTTACTTCTGCTTTTCACAGGAATGCTTTGGGATGATTATTTCCCGCAAGAAGTTTTGAGTCTATTTTCTTTCGATCCGCCTTTCCTGGTAATTTGCATGCTGAGATACCTGGGAAAGAGAAGCAACGTCTTCATCGTCAGATGACGACAAAGCGAGCTCAAAGGCAGGGTTCTCATACTACTTACACTGCAGTGGTTCTTAACCAGGGGCCCTCGGGGTGTGAAGCCGGTGCCTAAGGGATGCGAGGATGCTATGAATAGTTAAACCAAAACATATTTTTATATACGCATGTTATTTTTTCTGCAAAAAATAAAAATAAAATAAAATAAAATAATTAAAATAAAAATAATAATAATTATAATAACAAATAAAATAAAATAAATAGTAAAAAAATAGTAATAATAAAAATTATTATTATTATTAATTTTTTTTATTTCAGCAATTCAGGGGGTGCGAGAACTGAGTGCTGATTTGAAAGGGGTGCATACACTGAAAAAGGTTAAGAACCACTGACTTACAGCCATCTAAGAACTCAAATCTAGGGCAGGTCTCATGGAATTTACTCACATGTCTGAGGAGTCTCATGAAATTCACTCATATTTAGGACAAATCTCATGAAAGCCATTCGTTTCTGGATGACGGTTCTCATAAAATTCAATCACATCTGGGATGAGCCTCATGAGATTCACTCGTATCCGTGTGACAAGTCTTATGAAATTCACTCATATTTAGGACAAGCCTCATGAAAACCATTCGTATCTTTGTAGCGATCCTCATAAAATTCAATCACATCTGGGATGAGTCTTATGAGATTCACTCGTATCCATGTGACAAGTCTCATGAAGTCCACTCATATTTAGGACGGGTTTCATGAAAGTCATACATATCTGTGTGATGGTTCTCATAAAATTCAATCACATTTGGGATGAGTCTCACGGGAATCACTCGTATCTGTGTGACAAGTCTCATGGGAGTCACTCATATCAAGGATGATTCTTGTAGAATTCATTCATACTCGTGTAACGAGTCTAGGAGACTTACTCACATCTGGGACGGGTCTCGTGGAACTTATAGTGAAGAAAAATGCTGCCGAAAGATGGGATTCCTCAGCTGAGGCGGAGTAGGAAATGGAAGACGATGATGAAGAAAATGAAGGAAAAATTAAATCTAACACAGTGGAATTCAGTGTGTTAGATTTAATTTCCAGAAACGAATGGCTTTCATGAGACTTGTCCTAAATATTAGTGAATTTCATGAGACTCCTGACACATGTGAGTAAATTCTATGAGACCTGCCCTAGATTTGAGTTCTTAGATGGAATTCACTTTCATGAACATAGTATATTTTTTTTTTATCTGTCTGTTTTCAGAAGTTTAGATGCTAAAATGCCTCTCTCAGCCAGACGAACAGCTCTTAAATTCATAAAAATAAATTAGAAAGTAGCTGCATGTTACTGGGCACCGGTCTGAAATGATTTTACTACTAGATCAACACAGGTTGCATTCTAAATAAGAGGGTAGGAGGTGGGTGGCGACAAACTTGCAATGTGGAACAGGTATGAATGACCTTATCATTGTGTGACACACCTTCACCATTTTCCTAAGCTAGCCTCTACAGAGTAGAATAAGTAAATGAAAAACACACCCAAGAGATGAGTGATGTAATAATATACAGATTAACATAACAAAGAAAATAATATACGAAGAGAGTATTCACAGTTGAGAAACTATTCATAGAAGTTTTCGGAAAAAATACAAGATTTCACGTACATTCAGTCTCAGTAACTATAACCGTGCCACGAAGACCGTTTCTCGGTTTTTATGTAAAGGGAACGAAAGCTATCTGCTTACAAAATAACTTTATGGCAGTTATAAAGTTGCAGAAGATCTGCTTTGACAAAGTGTACAGACAGAAACAAGAAAAACAATTGCAAACAAAAAAATAAAAAGGGAAGGGTTGCATCAATTGTGCCAGCCTGACTTACATCTACTTTGAATAAACTAACAGTTTATAAACAAGATTATGCTCATTGAAAAAAACTGGTATTTGAATCTTTATTACCTAAAATATATTAATATTACTAAATGACAATTTTCACCCTGTACAGCTACTATTAGTGCTAGTACACCTACTATTGCTGAATATGTGGACAACATCTACATGAAATAAACCCAAAAGGCCAACAACTCTCCATGCAAGCGTCTACAGAACAGAATGCCCATATTACAGTCAATCCAACTGGATGTCTGCTCCTATCTGAATGCTGCTCTGATTGACAGCCTGACTGATTGATAGGTTATGGCGAGTAACCCGGCTTCACAATGCTCGAGAGAGAAGGGGGAAGGGAACCAATCAGGAATGTCTGGAAGTTCAATTACGGACAGAAAACTTACGATCGTCTTCCAAAGGAAGAATCTTCGAATGAGATGAAATTCGACTTGCAATATTAATTTTCAGAGGGGAAAAGGAAAGCCAGAATTTCTGGGTGTGTGAGAGTGGGGGAGATTTGTCGACGACAAAAGCCTAATTGGCATCTTCGGACGCAAAACAAGATTGACTGATTGAATGACCAAAACATGAGATATGAGTTGATTAGATGGCCACAGCAAGACTAATTAGAAAAAAAATGAGCTAAAGTATGGCCGGACTGACATGACTCATTGAATACAGTAAGAATGAAGTAAGACTGAGTGAGGCACTGAAACAAGACTAAGGGACTGAGTCACTTACGCAAGACTGACTTACTTGACTAAACATGAGTAAATGACTGATTAAAGCAAGATTGACTAACTGAACGGTTCACAAAATACTGGCTAACTCGAGTAAAAATAACACATAATGATAAAGGACACACTGACAGCCTGAGTGAATGAAGGTAAACCGGCTGACTAATTAACGACTTCCTGTCCGAGTGATGAAAGTAAGACTGATTGGCTGACTTAATAAACAAGACAACTGACAGACTACTTGAACTACTAAGATTGACTGACTAAAGAAAGACTGACGGCAAAAATGAACAAATTAAGACTGACTGATTAGCTGCCTGACTGCTTGAGTGATTACAATATGACTTGAGCAACTCCAGTAAGACTGACAGACTGACTCAGTGACTGAAGCACGACTACCGAGAATTTCTAACTGACTGCTTGGCTGACTTAACAAGACTGCCTGGATGAGTGAAGAGAACGAGACTGACTGAATGATTCAGTGACTAAAGCACGGCTCCCCCATCAACCGCTTTGCTGCCCGCAAGCAAGACAAGCTGACTGACTAAAACGTCACTGAATGACAAAAATGATACAGACCTCAATAATTACCAAAGCAAGTGTGTTAAAACAGGACTATCTGATTAATAGACTAAAACAAAACTGACAGCGTGACTTTAGACTGAAAGATTAAAACATAGCTGATTGATTGTATGCCTGACTGACAGCGTGACTTTAGACTGAAAGAATAAAACTGACTGACAGCGTGACTTTAGACTGAAAGAATAAAAGAATGCCCTGAAAACTTTAGATGAAAGAAGAAAGCTGGCTGACCGTACGGCCGACTGACAGCGTGACTTTAGACTGAAAGAATAAAGCATAGCTGACTGATCGTATGCCCGACTGACAGAGTGACTTTAGACTGAAAGAAGAAAGCATAGCTGACTGACCGTATGCCTGACTGACAGCGTGACTTTAGACTGAAAGAATAAAACATAGCTGACTAACTGTATGCCTGACTGTCAGAAGCTGGACTAGGGCAAGGCTCCCTGACCGAATGACCTACTGAAGGGAGTTAACGGGCAAGCAAGAACCGCACAAGATATCAAGAAAGACACCGAACAGGATTCGTGACAGCCAGTACAACCGGTCCTCGGGAAATACTAGACCATGCGGTTTCTAAACGTGGACAACTTTCTCACGTGAATTCTTGGCACGCTATCAACTCTTAAACCTTAAGGTGACCTTGATCAAGAACAAGTAAAAAGACAACATTTATTAATTACAGAAAACACTTATTAATTTTCAATAAACAAAATATTTAAAAATGATTCAGACATGTTTTTAAAAGAAGATTCTCGAAGACTCTGTAATTTGTCCTGTATGAATGACAAGAATATATGGAAATACACATTTTATACATAAATATATATAGTCTGTGTATAGAAGTATACTTTTTAATCATATGACCAACAATATTTCCTAATTTTTTATCTTCCATGTCTACTGTATCTGGCTTGTTTCAGAATCGTTATTTGACATATATCCCTTTATGACTTCAAGATTCTACTTCGTCAATACCAAAATATGTCTAATACATTGCTTTTCAGCATGATGAATTGATCTGTAATCGATCTGCACAGTATTGTACCAATAAATCTTTAAAAATTTATATACATCATATCTGAAATATTAACTTTTTTATCAAAGCATAAATATATGTTGTAAGATTAGTCTAGGAGTTTTGATAAATTAAGAGACGGCACAGGGTAGACCTAGAATGGCCACTCAACTTTATGGCTTTCAAGATTCAGCAACCTTAATTTCATGTCGTCTTTAAAATAATGGGGTTTTGAAATGAATAGAGTATATCGGGCACTGTGAATATTACAATTATATGCGCATCTGGTAAAGCAACCAGTATATATATATATATATATATATATATATATATATATATATATATATATATATATATATATATATATATATATGCTGTATAATTAGAATCCCTGTACTTCATCAAATATTCTAAAGACTTACGACACACGTAACTCCCTGACTACTGATATTTACAGTGGTCTTGGACTGTCTTACAGAAATTAAGTAAATAAATAAATAAATATACAAATAAGTATATATAAGTTTATAAAAGGCTCATTATAATAACTTCATTACACGTACTCTACTAATTATAAAAGTTGTGACACCGATGGAACATGATTAAAATATTCCCTTTGAAGTTAAATAATATTTTAATTTAAAATTTTGCTAGTACAACAACAACAACAACAACAACAACAACAACAACGACAACAACAACAACAATAATAATAATAATAATAATAATAATAATAATAATAATAATAATAATAATAATAATAATAATGGCAAGTCGCTGAGAAAAATAAATGTGATAATAGATAAGAGATCTGCAAAGAACCTGAAAAATAGTTATCCCGTGGCCTATCTCCAAAGGTAAAATAAATTAAAGTAAGCTTTGGTAAAAAGATACTGCAAATACCAGGCACCAAATCTCATTACTGGAGGTTCAAGGGACTTTAACGCTATCCCGTCTTCATTAACGAGTAGAATTAATGTAAACCAATCAGACGGCTGAGCTCTAACGAAAAACAATGGAACGAGACAGAGCTGGCAATTAAAGGCAAGGACGAAAAATCGAAGAAAAGGCGTAATCAGGCACAAATAAAGAGATCTATTGGACAATGTACCAACAGCAAAGAAGTAAGACCTAATACGGAATTCAAAACTGCCGCAGATTTAGATATAATTCATCTCCACAGGTGAATAATCAAGATGGTTTTCTCAGCCTACGAATTTTGAAAACAGCTGAAAAGGAAACGCATACACACTACATACGCTTGAAGAATGACTGCGTATAAGAAGTAAAGACTGGATAATGACTTTAACAGTTAGTTAAGCATCTAAAGAATGACTTAGTATAAGAATTAAAGACTGAAGAATGACTTTAACAGTTAGTTAAGCATCTAAAGAATGACTTCGCATGAGAAGCAAAGCTTATGAGGAATGACCTCGAAAAATAAGTAAATCGTTTGAAGAACTTTCTCGAGAATAATTTCTTGTAAGAAGTAAATCATTTGAATAAACACTTCGTACGAGAAGCAAAGGATTTGAGAAGCGAATTTGTAAAATTAAACCTTTTGAGAATTACTTCAAGCAACAATTAAAACATTCAGAGAATGAATCCGAATAAAGAGAAGCCAAACATTTGAATATCAACCTCGCACAAGAAAAAAAAAAAGCATTTTAAGAATTCCTTTGGTAAGAAGTAAAAAGCACATGAGACGGAGGCAGGCAGGCACCTGAATTATTCAGTGCATTCAAACAGGCGGCATAATAACTCGGTTCTCCTTGCAGTCACGAGTAAGAACTTGTTAATGCGCAGCGCTTAAAAAGTCTAGGAACCTGAGCTTAAATTCCCAATAGACAGCCGCCTCAGCGGTCGTAGCTTCGGTCTCAACATTAGCTATTTGTTCTCTGGAATAAATGACGGAATAAATGTTTGCGTAATTAGGGGCTTTGTGCGGACTCGTTAATCACCACTGCAACATCCCTTCAAACGATTCATTTTTCTTTTGCTATCTGGCAATAACAAGAGCTCATTAATCTCCTGATCTAATTCTCAAGTTTCGTCCGTGTCTCATACCGAATTCTCCCCCTCCCCCCATCCCCTTCTCTAATAGTAAATACTAAAATAAAAAAAAAAAACAAATAAAAATTGAAGAATGCTATTAAGAAGAGCATACACATATGTATGAAATGAAGGAAAACAAACATTTAAAAGAATTTTTTTCCTTAAAAAAAAGCTACTTGAAGTAAAAAAAAAAAAAAAAAAAAAGATACCCGAGATTTTGGGGGAAGAAACTACGTTTTTCTCTGTTGTTGCTGTTACCAATATTACAGAATCATGTTGTAAACGATCACTACGTCCTGTGGATAAACACGATTAATACAAGGACCCCACTTAACATGTGATACTTTCACATTTTACATCTGGTATGTTTTTGCTAATTAAGGGGAAAGAAAAAACAAAAATAAACAATTAACATAATCATTCGACCAGAAATTAAGGTTTTATATGCCTTTAAGTTAGAAAAAGCAAACATACATCGAATTTAATAAACAATAAAAGAAAGCAAAATAAATCAATGACTAAATAAACAACTAAAGATGTGACCCCAATAAAAGTTTCTCATCGGTTTCCTAGCCAGGTGGGGGACATCTCTTGAGGCCAGGCTGGATCACTGTTACCTAGTGAATGATGCCCTCTGATATCAGGCCATATGGTCCCGAAATCCCTAGCGACAGGAGGGAGAAAGGTACGGATCCCAAGATTCAAGGTTGCAGTCTTGGGCGGACCAATAATGGATTTCGTCATATATATATATATATATATATATATATATATATATATATATATATATATATATATATATATATATATATATATATATATATATATATATATATATATATATATATATATATATATATAAATATATATATATATATATATATATACAGATATAATATATATATATATATATATATACATACAGTACATACATACCTATATATACATATACAGATAAACACACACACACATATATATATACATATGTATATATATAATATCTCCTTAAGTTAAAAAACATAACCCATTAATGTTGAATTTCCTATACCTTGGCAATAACATAACCACCCACCTTCCCCCACCAAATTAGGATAGATACATCTATCATAGCCAACTTTCGAGCCTACGTATGCCTTTTTATGTTGGTAATGAGGGCCATGGACCTTATACATTCATGGTTAAACAGATAAAATCACTGCCGACCATGTATCAATTCGTAAAGGAGCAAGCTCGAGCCCATGTCTGGTTAGGTGTACTTATAAATTATTCCCTTTGGGAATAGGCTATTCCCAAAGTAAAGTGAATTCGATATTGCCGTCTTATTGTAGTCTTGATAATTGAAGTATAAATATGTCATGTGTAAAATTACTGACAAACTATCATGCACAAGCATGCATACATACATACATACATGCACACACATACGCACACACACACACACTCTCTCTCTCTCTCTCTCTATTCTATATATATATATATATATATGTATTTTATATATATTGTAATATATATATATAATATATATATATATATATATATATATAAATATCTCTCTCAGGTGGAAAGTAATGTTCTCTCTCTCTATATATATATATATATATATGAAATATATATATATATATATATATATATATATATATATATATATACGTGAGTCAGAAATTTATTTCTGTTCCACACGTTTGTTTATATATATATATATATATATATATATATATATATATATATATATATATATATATATATATATATATATATAAATGTAAATGTACATAGACAGGCAGCTACACATAATAACACAGACACACAAATACGTGTAGGTAACATAACGCTTGTGTGGCAGCACTTTTAAACATCAATACATAAACAGACATTGCCTTGCAAGCACAAGTAACGGTCGCAACTAGAATATGTGGAACACTGGGTCAATTTCTCTTGCAGCATAAGGCAGAGGCTTCCTCATTAGAGTCACATCTCGAATGTCTTCCGATTTAAATTTTCTCCCGGGCCTCGAACTTCTTACCCACTAGAGTTGCGAAGTCTTAACAAGGAAGAAAAACTTTCGATTGGCATGATTTTTTTTATCTGCTTCTCAGTTTTCCATTCGAACTCGGCAATAGGAAGTTCTTTTGCAAGTATTTTTGTTCACCTGATACATCCATCTGCAAAGGGTTTAAAATGTCTTAAATTACCAGGCGCATTTGTACAGAGATAGGAAAAAAAGAGAGCCAAGGAAAGATTAATAGAAGATTGGAATATGGATGGAAAAAATAACGATACTCAAATTACAAAACGATTAATAATGACGCTATCAACATAAGGGTGCTACCCTTCTTAATGGCATAAAAACAAATTTACATGACCGTACTGATAAAGCCGTTAACAAATCGTATGTCCATGAAATAATTTCTTAGCAGAAATAAAGAACGATTTAATACTGTGTTAACGATAGTTTGCGAAGAGCGTTCATCACTGCTTGTGCTGGCCCGGTTGCAAAATCTGCTAAACATATATTTCAGTAGATCTGATTACGTTTCTCGTGTTGGTTTTGTAATAAACCAGTTTTAATTGAAAGTAAACAGGACATAAACTTGCCAATTTACCTCCAGTCAGAAACCCGAAAAATGAATTAAAACCTTTTTTAAAAAGTCTGAATAAAAATTACCTTTACTCCGTTACCGACAAACGTTTCAAAGGTACGGCGGTCCATAGTTATAGTAGGAGCATTTACGCACGTAATACTTAGAAAATAAAATCCTACGAACTTATCTTTTCCTATTCATTTTTTTTTTAATGAAACGATGCACCATCGAAGAAATGAGGAAGCTGATTCGCCAAAACCGCTGACTGAGCATGAAGATAAACGAGTAGAAAAAAAAAAACTTGCATGAATGGTGCCAAGACCACTTGTCTCTGAGGCAGCCAAGAAAGTAAATCAATAACTGGAGCCTATTGATAAAAACTGAATATATCGACGGAAAAAAAATTGGGAATTTCTTACACTTAAAAGACCTTTTCTTCACGATCGGGAATGGGTCTCAAGTCCGAGATAAATCATATCTGACAAAATACTGTTAACATTAAACCATGTTATCTTAATTTCAAAATTAATTTTTAAGAATTGACATATATTTTTACGAACAAGTGTATACGTGATTACACATACACACACATATATATATATATATATATATATATATATATATATATATATATATATATATATATATATATGTATATATATATATATATATATATATATATATATATATATATATATATATATATATATATATATATATATATATATATAGAAATATCAACACACAATCATGGAACAGAAATAAATTTTGACTCACGTCGGGATCGAACCCAGGTCTTCAGGTGGAAAGCAAGGGCGTTATCCACTGGGCCACACAAGTTTTCTGAGAGCAACTGCAAGGAATTACCTGGGCAAAACTGGGATTGCAGATATAACAATAGACAACATTTCCGAATTATCCCTTCTTCAACACACAATCGTGTATATATATATATATATATATATATATATATATATATATATATATATATATATATATATATATATAATTTTTTCATCAGTTTCTTTCTATATGCAAAAGGGGATTGCAGATATAACGCACCCGTTCTTTCATCTCTTTCAAGCCATTACCTAAGATCTCCGGTTTAAAATATCTTGGACTGTTTAATAATTAATTTATACATTTTTACATCACCTTCCCGTGACCGCTAACAGTATGATTCCTACATATATACGATCTTTTTCCCCTGAATATATGATGAGATACTTTTATTTCATCTTACCGACACTCCACTTCTTCGTACTACTGAGAACTAATTAAAAATAATAATTAAAAAAGAATTATAAATAAGACTTCGCTGTTAGGTCGACTGAGTTAAACGCTTAAAGCTGACAACTTTCGAGTATCAAAAGCCGCTGGTATTTACTCCTACACCCTTCGGTCATCTGGGATAGGACGTGGGATTTTCAGTCACATATCTTACAATCGAAGGGAGGAAAATCATTTATGGAATATCGATAAGTCGTATCATGAAAGTTTATAAATGGCCAAAGTGTAAACTGAAGAGTGTGAAAAAAGGTTAAAAAACGAGCCGAAGATTCTTCGGCGCAATCGAGTGTTCTGTATAGCGTATAATGCTGTATGAAACTCTCAGCCACGACCGTTCATCTCTCAGTTGCTCCCCAGATGCGGTCAAGTGAAGGTGCGTCGGAGACGCCTCCGGAAAGCGCTGCCAGACGCACGATCCATGGCTAACCTTAACCTTAAATGAAATAAAAACTACTGAGGCTAGAGGGCTGCAATTTGGTGTTTGATGATTAGAGGGTGGATGATCAGCATAGCAATTTGCAGCCCTCTAGCCTCAGTAGTTTTTAAGATCTGAGGGCGGAAGGACAGACAAAGCCAGCTCAACAGTCTTCTTTTTACAAAAAACTAAAAAGCTTAAAAGACTCAAGTTCTAGTTTCCGAAAGAATTATATTTCTGATATTTACTCTTGAATCTAGAATCCCATTTTGACCTTGAAATGTCCCGATGATGAACACTTCTAGAGGAAGACAGCAATTATCACAAGATCGATACCCCTCCGGCTTTGCTACTTCGTCATTTGTTCTCATTGTTGCCCAACATTTTCTTTTTTCCTTACTGCTGAATGTACTCATTCTCCTTGTTTCAAGTCTAACATGCATAACTGGAGAAAAGTACTTTCTTTGTACTCATACTCATTACCACCTCACTACATATATGAACCCATACGAAGTGTTGTAATATCTCTCGTCCAGCGTATACATAATACATTATTTAACTCCATATACACACATCCCTACACATATAAGATGGCTATCATCATTCTTTGCTGTGTCTAACCAAACACAAATACGTTAGCAAAGGTTAGCTCAATACTTTGACGCCATTGAAATCTTTCATGCAATCGATATGCACAATACTTTTAATACTTGTGAGTGTGCTGCTCTATGGCTCCAAGTTCGGAAGGTAATAACATCACAAAACAGGAAAAAACTGCGACTTGAAACGAGTGAGGGAAAGAATGGAAACGAAAAGATAAGCGTGACCGTATGGTGAGAGATAACAATAAGATACATCACACAAAAAAGAATGAAAGGCATAAAGATATATATTTGAGAGATTCATATGGTACATGAACTGGAAGACGGGTGTATGGAAGAATAAGAAAATGTAGTGGCGGTTGAATAAAAGAGGGATATATATGACAGAAGGAAAAAAACAGTAGTTTACTGTTATACTATAGTGTACAAATTACTATTGAGTTACATATTGTACAGCTGTCCCTCTGCTAAAAAAAAAAGTTATAAAAATGAAAAAAAAAGAGACTACGACGGAAATATTTTGCAAAAGAACTATTCGTTTAACAAGCATACATACACACACACACAACACGTATATATATGCACGCAATAAAAGATATTACAGAAATACCAGCATAGTCAAGCGGAGTAATTTTCACAAATCAACAGATGGCAAGGGTTATTGGGAAGTAAAGGAAAAGAGAAGCTGGATATTAAATAAGCTGGATAAGAAAGGACAAGGACAACGACGGGAAAAAAATCACATGACGCATAAGACGACACATCACATCGACTTACTACAATTTTGTCATCCTGGAGATAATAGCAGCAGGTACCCATTTCGTCCTCTCTCTCTCTCTCTCTCTCTCTCTCTCTCTCTCTCTCTCTCTCTCTCTCTATTTTCCATTGCAACAATTATTTGTTCCTTTTAGGCTTCCGCCACCGATCTAACAACAATCATTGGTAAAAAAAAAAAATACATATCTTTTTAATGGATGCGGGAAAGAGAATAACTGCTATTGGTGGTACCAGAATGTTTTGGCTCTTATCATTATGGAAACACATTTAATTAGAAATTGTCAAAATAAACATTGATTTACAAATTGTAGTGTACGTGCACATACTGTTAAAAACAACTTTTACTTATGGCTTCATTCCTCTTGGTAAACACACTTCAAGTTTCTTATCTGACCGGAATCTTATCTGTATTAGAGCTCACGGAACTGTGTATGGTATATGGCAATTTCCCAACCTCAAGTGGTATTATGGGATATTTTCTCTCCTTCTGACCTCTGATATATAGATTTGCTGATGCTTTAGCCATTCGTCTTGAGTCTCATGACTATATGTAACTAGAACTCTGCTTTATTGTACTGGTCATGATTCGTAATTAAGGATACTTTATGAAGTCATGGACTAGAGAGTCAGTCTTTTTGAAAAATACTCTGTACCATTCACTTGCAAATGTAGAACTCTATAAGACTTGACTTTGAGCCTTTAAAAGGTGCTCGTTTACGCCATGAAAAACTTGGGGAAATACATCGACAAGCTCTCCTTGTATGAACAAGAATGACTTGGACCGTCACGCCCCATTTGGGGTTCTAACGTACCCACCTATTTATGCGTTGTGCGTGGGCGTTTACCTGGATATTTGCGCACAAAAATCTGGTATACCTGAGTATATAACTGCACATGGATTAATTTAATACAAGGATAGGCAAGTACCGTTAATTAATTCTCAAGTTTTCATAATTTCATGCCGTGAAACTAATTTTCTTGCATGACAAGAGTGAATTTAAGTAGTGTTTAATGAACTACCATTTTCTTTTTCTCTCTCTTTAGTCCGAAAGCCATTGTACACGCACACGACTAAACAAAGAAATCCGTATCATTTTGTTATCAATCTCAGTGTTGTTTATGCTACTTACTTTAAAGTGATATCTTTCGTTTATACTCTATAAATATGTTTATGCTGATACACTTATCTTACATCTACACGTACTGGAGAGGCACAGACATACACAGAAACATCTACGTATAAAATGCTTCTATTCAGCCAAGTGGTTAGTTTTCCGTGAAGGCCGCAAAGCCCACTCGAGATTTAATGATGTATAGGCTGGCCACTCTTCTCTTTCTGCTTCTCTTTTAGACGATTCCCATTTAAATGGGTCTCTTGAAAAATATATAAAAAAAAGTATCTGCCTCTGTCACGGCCACCCTTTGGGATCCGGCAGGTGGTTAACATTTTTCTCCATGCGTTTATGAAGTCTGTGGTCATGTGCCACACATATCAAGGGTTCTGAGGCGTCACAAGATTCGAAAAACGATTATATTGAAAAACTGGCCAGGAAAGCGACGACCTGTGAAACTTTCTCCAGAGGAATGTATAGGTATACACATTCCTCTGGAGAAATTTCATAAATAGACCAACACCCAATTTGCAGCCGTTGGGAGGAGAAGAGGGACACAATGTGCATATACATGTGTATATACTGTATATATGCATCTACACATCACACATCACCACAGGTGAGAAAATAAGGGACGGGGTGTAGGTCCTGACTGGTTTCTACTTTATTTCCAAGTCACTGACGAAGGCTTGAAAATAAAGTTGAAACTGGTCAGGACCTACACCCTGACTCTCTTATTTTTACGCCTGTGGTGATATGTGATAAACGAATCACGTGTTAAATATAATTATAATCATATCACATATACATATACACATATATATATATATATATATATATATATATATATATATATATATATATATATATATATATATATATATATTCCAATTGAGACATTACTATAAGCAGACTATTTGAAACTGGCTAGTTGCAGCCTCTGGGAGATGAAGATAACGCATAAAATGTTGTGCGCATGTATGCATGTATGTGTGTATGTATGTATATATGTGTATGCATCTAAGTATATATATGTATATACAGTATTTACTTATATATATATATATATATGTATGTATATATGTATAATATATTTGTAGAAAAATAGGAATTCCCGCACACTGTGCAATTAACATAAAATTTACAATATTGCCCAACATATTTAAACTGACATACTAATACCCCATAACATTTTGAAAGTGCCAATTTCCAACTTTCAAACAACTCATTCACAACAACAAGCGGGGATAATTATTTTCCCCTTTTAATTGCAGTGCTATATGAAACAGGATATCCAACATCGCCAGCCTTAAAATTATGTGAAAGTCACTATTCTGCGTCAAAAGACCCAAAAGTAATGTTTCTCCTAAGGCACTATATTCTAAGCCAGGTCAAGGGTGTTTCTCGCCTTCTAAGCTTTTAGTGTTTCTTATTCAATTACCTTCTCGAATCCTGATCTAATTGTCTTTTTCCTTTCTCTCCCTCCGCTCCCCACCTCTGACATCTGGATATCACCAGGTAAGTCGCATTCAGATTAGTATTCATTAGCTTTTACTCAGAAGACTTCACTTTGCTTCGAGAAATAATGATGAATTGATAACCTCTGACAGTCAACTTGCTTTCGTATGCATGTAAGTAAACCTCCACCTGTTTCATAACCGAAAATTCTATAGATACACGAACGATTTTTAATTCCTTTATTCGTGTTTGGTTTCCTCATATCCTCTCTCTCTCTCTCTCTCTCTCTCTCTCTCTCTCTCTCTCTCTCTCTCTCTCTCTCTCTCTCTCTCTCTGTTTATTTTCTTTTTTGCATATGCTCTTTCATTATTAGAACAGCATGTCCTCTTAGGCCCGTTTCATAAGAGAGTACCCACACTATGAAAAATAATATTAAAAACAATTATAAGTCAATGACAATTTCCTATTAGTAAAAAACTCATTCCCAAACTCAAACACATGGAAAACTGCCATATAAAGAGATTTTTTATCAGCAACAGGCAAGCTGTTACTTAACAGATATCAAGACTTGTTCATCAATAGTAAACCAAATCTGCATATGCAGTACACAAAATGGCGTATTTTTTGCATTAACAAAGCTGCACAGTCTGTTTTTATCATGAAAACTAAATGAGATCACTAAATAATCTGTATTCCCAACAAACAATGTGAAAAGGTAAAGTAAAATAAAAATGAATAAAGTTGTATCTTAGCCGTTTCTTTTAATAACGTTAGCTGTATCTTCAAAAATGTTCCAGCACGGAATACCTCAAGTTACATAAGAAAAAAAATTGCTAATTAGCAAACTGAATAAGACCTAAACATGTTATTAATCATGGGCATATGACATTGAGAAATGGTTACCAAACAGCTTCGACATAGGCAATGAACAGAAATTTAAAAACTTCTCGCTGAGAGAGAGAGAGAGAGAGAGAGAGAGAGAGAGAGAGAGAGAGAGAGAGAGAGAGAGAGATCGCTATACTGATATAATCATAACGAATTTATCATATGATTCAGAGACATTATTTAATAAAGTCAAAAGCTGAAAATTAATGGTCCATGGTAATTCAATAAAACACTAATGAACTGACATTTCAGATATTGAAAAATTCCTCGCGCTCACAGTGCAGCAAAATACTCAACTTATATTACCGGAAAGAAAGGCACTGAAAAACTGATGCATTTCAAACTTCATGCCCTCCGAGACTTTTATTATGCGGGAATGGGCTGTGCAACAGATGTAAGCATAAATACAGATATAAGCATGAATATCACGCCTCTATACAATAACATCTAAAAGCGGCATTTTTAAAATTTTCAATCAGGTCGTCTACATATCTCGGTCTGCACTTTGCAAGAATAAGAATAGTTTATGAAAATGGCTTTTTCCACAGCAGCACAATCATTCTCTACCGGTTCTCTACCTCCATCGTCTTTGTTCTTGGCTGTTGTCACGCCAGCTTATAACACAAAAACAGTCAATTGAGCTCTATGAGAAAATCATGTGCATAAACGCTAGGTCAGGTAATTAAAGAGCACTGATGATTTGTGACGATATGGCACGAGTTCTGACGTGATTTTTTAATAGCACACGCCAGAAACATCTACAGTAAAGCCTTTGAGAGTCATTTGAAAATTAACTGACGAGATTATTATATGAATAGCACCTGCAAGGGAAAGACTACTTGGGTAAAACAGACCTTTTCTTTACTAATAAAGAAATCAATGCCACGTACCAATAACAATCAAAAACATTTCCGATTACGCAAATGTGAAAACGATGCTGTCAGCCCTCATGAATTATCCCGCAGACTAAAGCCGCCGTGTCAGTGACCTTGGCACCAGTCACGCCAAGACAATCCTAATCAATAATTCAATCAACCGACCAACCGAACACAAAAGCAAAGAGGGGAAAAAACGACGCGAGGCGTCGGATGACGGCAAATCGGGCAAGCGCCCCGTTTAACCGAGTTTGAGTTGTTTACGTGGCGGGAGTCGGAAGCCAATAATCGATGGCGGGGAGGAGAGGACCCGAAGTTAGTCAGCTCCGGCGAAGGAGGTGAGGATAATCGACGTGAAATTAGGCATTTAGGCATCACAGCGCTTGCCCTAATGAACGGCAAATGACGCCCACGGGTGCCGACGCAGTGGACAAGGATTCTTTTAGCATCCTGCGGGGAATGAGGCCCTTGCCTCGCTCTCTCTCTCTCTCTCTCTGCCCTTGCCGTTTCCTCCCCTACCGCGGTCTTCTCAGAATAAAGAACCATTATCCCTTGGACACGTAGGGCTTCGAGGGGACCGCCCCTAATAGGAGGAAAGAAAAAAAAAAGGCTTTATATCTGATCAACCCATATAACTGTCTTTTTTGTTATTGCTCATTTTATGACTTTTAACCTGGACTTTGATATATATATTAATTCTGAAAATTTTGCAGATGAAATACTAAATGACAACAAAGCGCTACTGCTGTGGCTCCTCTAGCCTCCCCCACTCCTCCAAGGTAAACATATTACATTCACGCTCAGCTTTCAGATAAAAATCTGACATTCGTATTCACAATGTCCTTACCCCACTAGATTCTGCAGTCAACTTAGACATTATGCAACACGGCAGGAGAAGTAGGAGCGGTCTGTAACACAAGAACATATGATTTCGTGCTAACATCACATCTGATTTAAAACGCCTTCATACTGTACATACATACATACATACATACAGATATAAATATATACTGTATATATATATGTATATATATATATGTATGTATAAATTTCTGACTCACATCAGGATCGAACCCAGGTCTTTCACTTGAAAGACCAGACTGCTGCCAACCAGGCCACACGTCATAAAAGAAGTTGGAACCTAAGCACCACTGTACCTAAGGCTGTACCTGGGCAGGCTAACTGTGATTGTGTTGATTATTTCTATCATATTCACTCAGAAGAGATCATTCGAATGAAATGCTGTCAATTGGGTCACTGCTGAGTCGGTAAGTTGGGGAAAACCCGCAGGTATGCGAGGCAGCTAGCCTGCCCAGGTAAGGCCTTAGGTACAGTGGCCTGATTGGAAGGATTCTGGTCTTTCAATTGCCTGGGTTCGATCCTGACTCGAGACAGAAATTTATTTTTGTTCCACATGTGATTGTGTGTTGATTTGAGATATATATATATATATATATACAGTATATATATATATATATATATATATATATATATATATATATATATATATATATATATATATATATGTATGTATGTATATACTGTATATATATGAAATTTTTATCACACCGTGATTTATATACAATCATGAAGCTACAAATGTTGTTTAATATCCAATTCACACTACTTCGGGAATATCCCCGATGGGGAATTATCACCGAAGGAGAATTTTCGTAAGTGATAAATGGATCAGTACCGCCCGGGATCGGGACCCGGCGGTACTGATCCATTTATCACTTACACAAAATCCCCTTCGGTGATAATTCCCCATCGGGGATATTCCCGAAGTAACGTGAATGGATATTACAGAACATTGTAGCTTCATATTATATATATATGTAATATATATATATATATATATATATATATATATATATATATATATATATATATATATATATATATATATATATATATATATATCACACATTACAACAGGTGAAAAATAAGAACAGGGTGTAGGTCTGACCGGTTTCGACTTTATTTCCAAGCCACTGACGAAGGACTGATACAGAGTCCTTCGTCAATGGCTTGGAAATAAAAGTCGAAACCGGTCAAGACCTACACCCTGTTTCTTATTTTTCACCTGTGGTAATGTGTGATAAATGAATCACGTACAAAAGTGATAATAATCATATATATATATATATATATATTTATATATATATATATATATATATATATATATATATATATATATATATATATATATATGGCCTTCGAGTGTGTTTAGATTCAAGTTATTTTTCGACGATTTTTCAGAGATGGAAAATGTCACCATAGATTTGGAGAAACATGGAATAGCTCATCCGTGTAAATGATGATTGCGAGTTTTAACAGGTACGATCAGTATTTTATAACCATTCACTACCGGAATATAGAATCTGCTGCTTTTCATAATGTTTTCTGGCTTATTTAACTTGCCTTTGGTTAATTTGTGACGTCTTTATTTTTCTTTCATGGATGCCTTACTTTGAAGTGACTGACATTGTTTAGCAAAGCCGGCCATGGCCATCTTGTTCACCACCACAAAAGAAAATAAAATGAAAAACAGCAGGCATTAATTTCTCTCATTGACATCCTACTCGATTTTATGTTATGTCTTCTTGGTTCAGAATGTTGTTCTCATATTTTATACTTCGACAATGTTGTTATCATTGATTATTTAGTTATATCTCATTTGACCTCCGTATTTTTTCCAATTTATATATACAGTATATATATATTTTTCATTTTTCAATTATATATATATATATATATATATATATATATATATATATATATATATATATATATATATATATATATATATATATATATATTGCTAAGAGGACCTCATTCAAACTGGATGGTATATAGTGGAGTATTTATTCAGAAAAAGTTACAAGCTTTCTTGGACAAACAGTCCTCATTATCAAGTATCCTCTAAATACCATCCAGTTTGAATGATGTCCTGTTAGTAATTCTACTAATGCACAGAACAACTGTGTATGTGATAAAGTCAATATATATATATATATATATATATATATATATATATATATATATAAATTGATATAATATAAAAGAAATGAAAAAAATTAAGCAATTAAACAGAGGTCAAGTGAGATATAACTAAATAATCAATGATAACAACATTGCCGAAGTATAAAATATGAGAGCAATATTCCGAACTAAGACAACATAACATCAAATCAAGAAAGATGTCCATGAGAGAAATTAATTCCTGCTATTTTTTTCTTTTCTTTTCTCGTGTGGTCGTGACCGAGATGGCCATGGCTAGCTTTGCTAGACAAGGTCAGTCACTTCAAAGTAAGGTATACAAGAAAGAAAAATAAAAACTTCACAAATTAACCAAAGGCAAGTTAAATGAGCCTGAAAAAATTACGAAAAGCAGCATATTCTATATTCTGGTAGCGAATGGTTATAAAATACTGATCACACCTGTTAAAAACTCACGGGTGATCATTTGGAGAAACGGATGAGTTATATATATATATATATATATATATATATATATATATATAAATATATATATATATATATATATATATATATATATATATATATATTCCATGTTTCTCCAGATCTATGGTGACATTTTTCATCTCTGAAAAATAGTCGAAAAAAGAACTTAAATTTAAACACACTCGAGGACCATAAGAAACATCGGAGAGGACAGGACAGCCACAAGAAGTTAATGGATTCACCATCAACAGAAACTAATAAAATCTGCATTTATGAGGACTCTTCAAGCCTCTGGGGAAAGCTGAGAATATGAAGAGGAAAGATTTTATTGATAGCAACCGTCAGTTGGAAGAGCAGAGCAATACATTATCATGGAGCTGAAGGGTAGCAGACAACAGAATCAAAAGGACAACAGATGAAATAGTGTGTAAAAATAGCTACAACAGACAGACCCACTCAGAGAAACATTGATGACCTTTTGGAAAATAGATTTCAACGGATAATTACGGTTCTACATTACCTCTTTGTAGTTTGAGAGTACAATATATACTGCTAAATTCCGCACAAAAGATGGGAAACATGCATTTGCAATCCCAAATTGATCGATTTGGTTCACTTCATCATGCAATGTGAATTACGACTCGAATTCACGTCGCATTCATATGTAAATGGAGTGAAATGATGCGTTACGCCAGTTAGTCAAAATGGCATAAAAAAGGCCATGAGTGGGTATTCATTTTCCAAATTTCAGCCTCCAATTCTGCGTCACATGACAACGTAAGTTTCCATAAAAATTTCTTATCATAACTGCCTCATTACAGTTAGTTTTAATGGATTAACCCAGTTTTTGCGAAATCTAATCTGGCTATTTTAGAAATATCTAGCTGATTAGGCCCAAACTCAACTTGGAACTCGAAGTGAGGCATCGTCTGCCTTGTAAAGGAGACAAAATCCGAAGGCAAGATGCTTCACTTAAATGGCGCTGCGTTACAAGTTTCAGGAAGCCACCGGAATGTCAGAGTTGTGCTGAGAAGGAGACTGAAAATTAGCAAGACTGTATCTAACCTGACACGAAAGCAATGCTTGGCGGAATCTTTCGTGGAAACCAGACTTACTTAAATACCTTTAATAGTTTAAGATATTGAGCTTTGCGGTACATCAATTCCTTAGCTAGGGATGGTGGCAAACATTAGCCAAAGGGGGCTGGGTTGCCTAAATATTCAGCGTTATATATATATATATAAATCTTAAATATATATATATATATATATATATATATATATATATATATATATATATATATATATATATATATATATATATATGTATATGTATATATGTGTATGTGTATGTGTATTTGTGTGTGTGTGTGTGTTTTTGTCTCGTGAGGATTCTCAGCATAGATTCTCTTCATATCGTAAATGTCAAAACTTAAGGTACCGACAAATTCACTGAAAATAATTCCAAGTAACTAAATAACAAGAAACCTGGAATGACATTATTCAGCAAAAATAACATGGTGACAAAATAATATAAGAATAAGAAAGACAAAACAAGGAAAAGCAAATAAACAAACATAGTCTAGTCTAAAGAAATGAAACCAAGCCAGTGAATAAAAAAATAAGAAAAGCTTTGTACATTCGACTGATTTCATGCGCCGTTAAGGCCATTTCAAGCAGACAGAAAAAAAAAATAGAAAAGTCTTTCAAAATCAAAAGTGAAAACCCTTTTACTCCTTATTAAAATCCGCAGCAAAAAAAAAAAAAAAAAAAAATTATGACGCGTTCCCCCTCCCAACGGTATCTTCTTTGTCCTAAAAAAAGAAAAACAAACTTTCTTTGTGTTGGAAGAAAGCCTCTTTTCTTTCCTTTGTCATGTTTACTTTTTTAACATATCCTTTATCATGATATTCACTCAAAGAGAATAAACACATTAATGGAAAAGCACTGACGTAAGGATGAATAGCTAAGTGAAATTAAAGACATAAAACTGCTGATAACATAAAGGTATAATTTCGACACTATGTCATCTGTTTCTTCGTTTTCAACGTCAACATCATAAAAGCAATCAAACCGAGAACGCTTTCAATGCCAAATTACAACATGAAAATTATTATTTTTATTATTATTCTTTTTGCGAAAGCATTCAGTCTTTCATACTCTTCACTCTGATCCATCCTTCAGGAGATGACAAACGATACCTGCAGGAAAACATCGCCATCATTATAGCACGAGTGGAGGGTACAGGGAAAAAGGACCAATTCTGCTCGAGAAGATCAATCTTCCATCCTCCGCCTCCTCTCTCTCTCTTTATCTTTTTCTCACTCAGACATACACACACACACACACACACACACACATATATATATATATATATATATATATATATATATATATATATATATATATATATATGTATATATAATATATATATACATACATACATACATACATACATATATACACACACACACATTCTCATCTATCTCGTACCAGATCATCCAGCTGGAAGGAGATGATGTTCATTAGCACAACTGGAAAAAATCTTATTTCCCTCAGTTCTTACTATTATGGATTTATTGAAGATATTTTCCATAGAAATTACCGTCAAAAATATGATTCCATAATAAAGCAAAATCAAAAAGAACTACCCCATACAAAAATGGGAATAAAAGCACGTTAAAGAAGAAGAAGAAGAAGAAGAAGAGAACACGTCACTAAACATCAAACGGAAGAAAAAAAAAATTATGTTGTCTTTCGCGAAATTCGATGCCAAATATCTTACCTGTCTCGGAGGATGAAACCAGCTGGGACAAACCCTTAGAAACGTAAGTCAACTATAGTATTTTTTTTTTATGAATAGATACCAACTACCTCACAACTCTTGAAGAGCAGATGGATGCAGTTAGACCCAGCATGCACCAAATGCGTCGTCGCCCTGGGACACTGCACGTGACTTTAGTTCAACCTTGGATTAAGCGAGTTAGACCTCACTGGGGTTGTGCCTGGCCAGACTCGCTTAGGAGGAGGAGGAGGGGAGGGGGAGGAGGAGGTGGCTGAATGGCACTAGACATGACAGTCAGACACGCGCAGAGGAAACAATGTTACAGGGGATTTTAACGTATAAAGGTTAGATAGTCAGACAAAGTATTTTCAAGCAGGTGCATGAGTACGAGTACGTGTATACATTACACACACAAGTACATGTATATATATATATATATATATATATATATATATATATATATATATATATATATATATATATATACTGTATACATATATGTATATACTGTATCTATATATATATATATATATATATATATATATATATATATATATATATATATATATATATATATATATATATATATACAATATAGCATTAAATACTTAATATGAATCAATTTTGTCATTGGAAAACAATAACAAGGAACTTACGAACCCACCACCTGTTTAAGAGGGCGTGGGTATTTCAGTAATGAAAAATATGCTTAAATAAAACACATACTTCTGTCAATGAAAGTATTTTGTACCAGCATTATCAAATTCTGGCATCTAAATTAGAAAAACGCAAGAAAATCACGAATCCGACGAATCATGTCAACATGCCTCAACCTGTTTCAACTTTTGAGAGTGTATTATAGGATTTAATAATTATACCATGACACGACAAAAACAGCATTATGATAAAGAGGATCAATCTCAATTACTGAATTTTAGACTGAATTCCTTCCTTTCTTTGGCTACTCTTCCATCATCACGCAAACTGTCCACTAGCTGGTGGGTGCGCAGTGCTATATCAAATCAACTGTCAGTGAACAAAATAACTAGGTTCCCGTTATGATCCATGAGTATATTGCTGAGCGAGTTTCATGTTCAAGATAAATTTACAATCTCTGGTGGGAGTGCAGCGGCCACTGACCATACAAAGTAATAAACACCTGTGATTGATATAATACATATACATTATATATATATATATATATATATATATATATACATATATATATATATATATATATATATATATATATATATATATGTAATATACACACACACACATATATATATAGTATACATGTGTGATAATTTGATTGACATAACAGAAGTTGACGAAGGCCTAAATGTGCCTGCGAATAAATTCACAAGTTTTGAAGTAGAATCAGTAACAAAGAAACTCAGATGGTAAACACTAGGTTATAACAGAATCACTGCATGAATGCCTTGAAACTGAAATGACACCTCATATACCAACTAGTCTGTTTTGCAGAATATGGAATGAGGAAAAAAAGCCTAATGATTTGGAAATGAAAGCCATTGCTAAGGCAGTAAAGAAATAGCTGGTCACTTAGGTATGTTGTTGTCCAATTAGGGACAGAATGGCAACGAAAATGCAGTGGTCTACGAATCGCAATAAAACACCGACTATTTCTCGTATCACGCGCAGAACTTTGGCATATTTTATCTCATTTCTGAAAACCGGTCTTTTTTTCTCCCTTACAAATATATTCGCCCATTAAGTCATCAATAACGGGTAAATAACCCCCCGGCAAACCCCTTCCCACACACACACAGTGTTATATATAACTGTGTGAGCGCGTTTTTACAGTGAAATATAAATTAAAATAATTTTCACATAAAAGCCAAGGTATCAGGTATATAACCTATAGTTATCTCCCATGGACACTTGGAATGAATGTCACCCTTCACACACACACACACACACATATATAAAATATATATATAAATATATATATATATATATATATATATATATATATATATATATATATATATATATATATATATATATATATATAACACACATATACATATACATACACACACCCGCACGCCAAAATGACACGATTATCAACATATCAGCACTAGTCTCAATTGATACATTCGGCGAAAAAATACCATTTCTGAGCAAAGAGTGCGGAATGCTTTTAGCTTTAAACTCAAGTGGCAGCAAATGCCAAGAAGGCAACAGAGATCTGAGAGTCCAAGAGCAATTCACTTTCGCCTGATTACAGAGAACAATGCCGTGCACTCATTACCCAATGTTATTTAGGAAAACATACGGCTCGATCAGAGAACGACGAAGAGCATTTAGGGTAAGGGGTTCCAAGTTTAATTTTAGAGCGATGGCGTTTCCGTTCTTGTCTCGGGTTGATGGTGATTTCTAGCCATTTAACGGTACACCTAATTGGGCTGTTCACGTTTTCTCTCTTTAGAAAAGTAATCGGAGAAAGCGCCATTCAACCATTATTATTATTATTATTATTATTATTATTATTATTATTATTATTATTATTTGGATTGGTCGCGGGTTGATGATGAAATCCGTCCCGGAGGCGTTGTGATCTTCTAGGCCTAATCGGTATTATTATTATTATTATTATTATTATTATTATTATTATTATTATTATTATTATTATTATTATTATTATTATTATTATTATTATTATTATTATTATTCCACAATAAGATTTTCCTTAAATTCTAGAGTACCAAAGACGTATTGGTAAAAACTAAAACAAACTCTTAACATATTCGGAAACTTCTGGAATGCATACAAAGAAATGCTTCAGGTACGATTTCCAGAGTAGGCAGAATGTCTCACGCTGAGTTTGTCTCCTTCATCGATTAAAAACCTCCAGAGGATTATCCTGGGCAACAGGAACAATCTGTGCTTGAGGAGAGGTGGGGGCACAATGAGTCATGTCATAATCCGTCACAAATTCGTACGGTATGAATAATTGTAATCTTGTGACGCCCATTCCTTTATACAGTGGGTATGGGAGTAATTAACTGTTCTGCGTCATGCGATATAGCTGTTTTTGCTAATTAACCTATTCTTGTTAAAGTCCAAACTATGTATATCAACCCAACAATGTACTCCAATAGCAGTGCTTCCAGAATGAAAACGAACAATTCTACGTTGGGGAGTTTTTCCATACGCCTACCTTGTTCTCACAAATAAAATATATCAAACTCTTTACACATTACCTTATACACACCCGGGGTAGGACTTTCACATGAATTTATAAAATGCATTTTCACATAACTTATTCCTGATGGTGTCACGAAACTAAAGTAACTTGATCACTGTAATCAATTTGATGATCAAGGCGATTTAATTAATCAGTGAGTCCGTTTTCAGCTACCGTAAGCGCAGCGAGATTTAAAAACAATTTCTGTTGGCTTTGGGTTGACCAAGTAAAGGTCTGCACCAGGCTTCTTCACTTGTTCCATGTGGTCATAATTACGGGTGAATAAGCCTATATTGGTACACGTCCCAGCTCATCTTTCTATACTTTGCTTGTTTAAAGGGTACCTTTTCCTTCATGTTTTTGGACATGATTGTTCATCATACATCATCATCATCATCATCATCATCATTATTATTATTATTATTATTATTATTATTATTATTGTTGTTGTAGAAAAGAGAATACAAATATGGTCAAGCGCAGTTCAGAATAATAGAGATATACAAACAACACACACACACGCATATACATATATATGTGTGTGTGTGTGTGTGTGTGTGTGTGTGTGTGTGTGTGTGTGTGTGCGCTAAAATAGCAGTGGGAAAATGTTTGAAAAATAAAGGAACCCTCGCAAGGCTCTTAACCAAAATCAAAAATGGAAAGAAAATGACTATTTTCCCACTGGCAGCGAATACGCGAAATTTTTAAGCAACAAAACAGACAAAATGGAGCCTCACGTTTCTTCAATTTCCGAAGTTATGCAGTGGTTTTTTATATAAAGCCCTAGTTAGGTTATATTTTTTTTATAACGAAAAGTGCAAAAATATTACAATGGTTAAATAAACTGATTGTGATAAAAATGATTGTCAAAATTCACCGGATAATTTCAGCAAATGTAAAACCACGCTAAATCTAACGATAATAAAAGAGAGAGAGAGAGAGAGAGAGAGAGAGAGAGAGAGAGAGAGAGAGAGAGAGAGAGAGAGAGAAGGATACAACTTGTATACACGCTCGGAAATTCCGGCTAACGGACGCTTGCAAACTTTGCCACAAGATGCACGAAGTTTTATAAAATGCACAAGTTTGTTACGATTTTACTCACAAAGTTGCTTTACGTTTACGAAAAAGAATTCTTCTGGAAATCCATTGCCTTCAATAATAATAATAATAATAATAATAATAATAATAATAATAATAATAATAATAATAATAATAATAACAACTAGATCTTATCCATCATACGTAAAATGCCTCTGTTTCTAAAAGGCATATTACGAGATGATAATAATAATAATAATAATAATAATAATAATAATAATAATAATAATAATAATAACAACAACTACTACTAGATCCTCTCCATCATACGTGAAATGCCTCTCAGTTTCTAAAAGACACATTACAAGCCCAGAAGGCTTGAGACTAACATCCCAGTTCTAAAGGCAGAGGAAAACCAAGTGAAAGGTGTAGATCCTCTTAGCAGCAACACTATGCCATGTCCAGTTTCCTGGAAAACAAACTATAGCATTCACTTGACACCGATCGGTACGGTAGTCACTACATGGCCAGGGACACGGTGGTATATATCGCAACTTTGTTTTATTTACAATGCAAAGAGCAAAATAAGAGGAAAGTGTTTTAAAGTTTTGGTATCTAAAACGTTTTTGTTTCTGATAAAATTAAAGGTTTGCATGGCAAACGATATACCCCTTGTACTTAAAAGGAAAATGCTACGTGACTTCTAGTCAGGGAAGCAGAAATGAAAGGGCAGAGAACGGAACGGCAGCAGCAAAGCGAATGCGTCTGCCGTGGCAGATCAAAGGAATGACGAGGGAAAATGCAGCAACTGAAGCAATAAGAAGACTTTGGGCAATGTCGACGACATATTATTATCATCCTCGTTATTTTCGGAGGTTGGTACATCTGGAGACCCAATTCCTTTTTCATACACAGTTTACAGTTTTCTTCAATCAAGTTCTTTCATATCGTAACTCTTTTCGAAAAGGCATTTCCTTAATTCCCCAAGTGATTTTCAAATTGGGTGCGTGGGGTGCCACAGACAGTGCCCAGGGGTGCCGCAAGATTATCATGAATTTTGTCTTGGCTAGATCATCTCCGTGAACATTTGTAAAAAAAAAAAAAAAAAAAAAAAAAAAAAAAAAAAAAAAAAAAAAGCCTTCATTTAATTATTATTCTGATATGCTCTTTGTCTGTACAGTGTATTTCTGCATGTACGGTGTGCTGATTTTGGTTTGAGTATGGATGATAATTTTATTCATTAAATAAGAAGTTAATTCATGCGATATGGTTGGATGATTAAGAAGGGGTGCCACGGTAATGATTACAATAGTTAGGGTGCCATCACTAAAAGGAGATTGAGAACCACTGAATTTTTCTATACTCCGGACATTTATTCAGTTCTGGTGACAACAGATTGAATAGCCTGGAGGCCTTGTATTCACTGCTCGAACATTTTTCTGATTGTAATATAATCCGAGTACTTGTAATATGTACTCTTATTGTAACATGTTCTTTCCTACTAAATGAACGTTTCAACCTTCACTTAGTTTATGGTCATTCTCCTTGATCATAAGATTTTTTTTTAAATTTTTGCTTCTTTGAATCTCTTGCAGATACTGTCTTGTAATGTGTGGACCTTGGCAAGGTATACATTTTTTTCAGCTGAATAAAAATATTTTAACCTGCTGTTTTTCCGACATTTCGGAAATACAACTTCTCCAGTGCACTTGTTCTATTAATGTCCAATCATAAACATCGCACCGCTTCCTGGGTACATCCAGCTTATCATCACGTGACATTTGCGGTGAACGTTTTATGATGCAGTGTTTCATCTGCCCTGGAAGTCATTCCAGGAAGTAATTTTCATCTTTTACCAGCTATCTTGACAAGGGTTCTTACCTTTGACGCAGACTATGATATTCTCTTTTTCATTCATCGTCTTCTTTGTTGTCAACATAAGAGTATTTTTACTTTTTCTAAAGCTATGGTATTTATATCTTCCCTTTTTCACGATACTGGTTTTGGCAGCTTGTAGGATTTACCTGAAGGAAAATTCCACGAGCACTTGATCACATTTTAGCTGCTCTGAACATT
>NC_089757.1:22750764-22793264 GCF_040412425.1 Macrobrachium rosenbergii
AAATGTCGAAAAAATCAAGCTATAGTGCATTGCAAAGTTGAAAATGTGGGATAATCGATTAAAATAAAGTTTACAAAAATCTAATATCCTACCAATACCTCCATTTCAAAGAGCAGATGAAATGAAATCCGGAAGAAACGTGATCTTTTGGGACCTTCTCGACAACGTGAAATTTCGCTTTTTTTTTTTTTTTCTTCCATCCTCGAAGGAGAAAACTTTTCTGTCCTCGTCCAGACATTGAAGGGCGTAAGAGGATATTGCCTTCTGCCTCCACGAAAAATTATGAAGACGAACGCTATCGCCAAGAGGATGGTGGGCCGTTATAAGCCATCCGATCCTCTTAAGATGATTACAAATAAAATTAAATGGAAGAGACGAAGGGCTCTGTCACGGGTTTTCTCTGATTGACTTTTTCTCTCTCTCTCTCTTTTCCTCTATTCTTTGACGATCAGTTTCTCTTTCTCTGGACTAAGAGACGAGGTCAGCCGTAAATTCTTCTCTCTTCATCTCTTGAGCTTCATGCAGTGAGCAGAAATACTGGCATCGCTTACACCTCATACATAATTGCGGCTGTTTCATAAAGTTTAATTGGGGAAAGGCCTTGCGTGCCCTACTGCACAAATTAATAATAATAATAATAAATAATAATAATGCAATATCACACTATCAATTACCGTATCGATCGATCGACTGATAGAGAGAGAGAGAGAGAGAGAGAGAGAGAGAGAGAGACTGGGACACTAATAAGTTGATAAAATAATTTCTAAGCTTTTCCAATGAGTAAAAAGAGTTGAACACAATTAACGTATCGATAACACCGTAGCGCTGGAAAGAATTAAGAAAAGCAAAATGTTCGTTTTCAATAGAAATGTAATGTCTGGTTTCGAGAACATCCCAAAAGAAAAACAAGTAACACGATAACTGTGCTAAAGGCGGGTTCGAGAACTCCATCCAAAAAGAATCATATGAAGGTCTTAAAAGCAAGTAAGTATAGCGTCGAATTTTCTTCGGCGCAATAAAATACAAGCGAAACTTAGCGCAAAGGGCCCCCCAAAAAATATAAAGTTAAAAAAGATGTAAATTCAGTAGAAAGATTTTCCCCATGAAATTCTGATTATTCGTGTATTATTTTACCCTAGGTGTTGATCTCTGGCATACCTAATTTACTCTACGATGTTCAAACACAGCGGGAAACCCAGCACGATCTTGGGTCACAATCAATTCGCAAAAGAAACAATAATGCTTCCATAGCACTCACAATTTTTTCAAAGGACAAGTTAAATGTTAGCTATTTAACGTACAAGTTAAATGTCAGACATTTAGCATACACCCTATTCATATATTAAATCCACAAGTTTGAGAATCAGGGTACACTTCAATAACATTTTCGAAGCAACTAGTCTCCTCATTAGTGTAGCTACTAAACCTCGAATTTGTGGTTTACTTACACAGTTAAATACTGATCTTAATACACAAGTCATCATTCAGTTATAATCTTCTAAGAGCTAAAATCCTAGAAACAATTCGATATGATTATCGCACAGCGGAGACACCGAGACTGCCATGGCCGTTTAAATTTAAACCTCGGTCGCTGTAAGAATAATGTGTACTGAAAGTTCATGTATACGTTCTAACTGCTTGTATTCTCTGGTCACAGACATATGCCAATCGAAAAATACAATCTATTCAACTAAGCAAAGACCATGCCCGAGTTGCTTTGCTTTTCCTTGATTACACACACAGGTGAGACTCAAGAACATTCACGATAAAAGACGATAAATTACATTCCTTCAGTAAGCCAACCATTCTATATATAAAAAAACTCTCCAAACTATCTTTACAAAACATATACAAAAGCACTTTTTGTAAATATAATTGTTCAGAGCAAAACTCAAAACTAACTCCTGGCTCGAATTTCCAAAACAACACGGAGGGTTGGCATCCAAGTGCCGGTTATGTGTTAACTTCTGGCAATAACTGTAACCTGTGGAGCGCTCCACTCAAGTTGCTTATATTTGACAGGTGCTGTAGCATACTGGCACAGAGAGAGAGAGAGAGAGAGAGAGAGAGAGAGAGAGAGAGAGAGGTATAGGAACTTAGGAATTTTAGATGGAAAAACTTAAAAAAAAAATAGGTTCCACGCAGAAACCAACAAGACTGTTTCCAGAGTAATTTCAAAACTGCAGTGCCATGAGCACAAACAGTTTTCATGAGCATATAAAGTTTTCTTCTTAGGGAAGGAAATACATACAGACATAGAAGTGTTCCAGATCAATTTCGTCTGCGTGGTTGAGTTTTCTATCGTATATTTTCTGGTCATCGTTCCACTGGATCGTCATATTTTATTACTTCGGTATTCTGGATTGGATTGGATATAGAATTTAGGCCAAAGGCCAAGCGCTGGGACCTATAAGGTCATTTAGCGCTGAAACGGAAATTGACAGTAAGAGTTTTGAAAGGTGTAACAGGAGGAAAACCTCGCAGTTGCACTGTGAATCAATTGTTTTGAGAGGCTGGAAAGTAAGATGGAAGAAAGAGAATATGAAAGGAGGTACAGTACAAGGAACGAAAGGGGTTGCAGCTAGGGGCCGAAGGCACGCTGCAAAGAACCTTAAGTAATGCCTACAGTGCACCGCATGAGGTGCACTGACGGAACTAACCCACACCCCCCCTACGGGAACTTTGGTATTCTCTTACTACTTCAGTCTTCGTGGTCATAGCGCGGAGAGCTCATTTTTCTTTTTCATATATTCACTTGCTTTCTTTACCTCCTTCCCATATTCAATGGATAAAAAAATCCACAAGCATCAAGGCAAAAACATGAAGAAAAACACCTGCTTAATCCATCTAACCTCAATCGTTTTTCTTTCGGGTCCAGACAAATGCAATTTCCTCCTCAGACGAGGACAATTTGCATAAACTTTGGATATATGAGGGGAACTTTTCCAATCTGACGTTCTCAATAAACTTTACTGCACAAAACTTCGCTTATTTATTTACCCAATAGATCTTAAAATAATCTAAGATCTCTATAAAATTTGCAAGTTGATTCACAGTTCTTTTGGGAACCAAAACGAAACCCAAACACAAATGCATATAAATAAATAAACAAAATAAATAAATAAATAAATAAATAAATAAATAAAAGAAATGTATATATATGTATATATATATATATATATATATATATATATATATATGTATGCATAATATATACTATATACTGTGAATATATATATATATATATATATATATATATATATATATATATACACATATATACACGAGACAAAATGAACTTAATAAGTCGAACAAAATTTGAAAATGGTCAATTTGAATATAATGGAACAATTAGCCCTACGTGTAATGCAAAGCATTTAGGACAATACACCATTCAGTAATTTGATTGCTTACGTGTTCCCTCCTATTGCAATTATTTCACCTATTCACGTTAGAGTCTGGCATACTGTGAAGACTAAGCGCATAGCCCTCTTCGGTGTCTGGGAGAGAGAGAGAGAGAGAGAGAGAGAGAGAGAGAGAGAGAGAGAGAGAGACCTTGGGAAGTATAAATTATTTTATGATCCAGAAAAGTTATTTCTGACTGTATTAAAAATTACTGAGCACCCTTTAAGGGATGAACCGAAGGTTTGACCCTTACAGGACCACTGACTGAGCTTCCTTTGGAATTCATTAGAGAGAGCAGGTTCTCAACACAGAGTATATTTCCGCCAAGCCCATTTCCTAAATAGCCGGCAATGAAACCCTGAATCTTCCTTTTCGAGTACGTTTGCAAGGCACCTCAAGAACGGGGAAACAGAATCTGATGAAACAAGGCAGATATGTGTACGGGGCGATCTCCTCAAGAACAACAACTTTTGGGAGTAATCGACTCGAGAGTTGAGGTGGTTTCCATGATGACAATCGTCACCTCAGAGCCGATTTCCCATAATTCCCACTAATATCTACTGCTGTTTGTTACATTACGAGCTTGTTGGGGTGGAAAAACAGGTTTGCGGGAGGAGAGTGGATGTCTCCCCTACCCTCCAGTTCCCCTACCTACCCCGCCCACCTGTGGCGGACAAACAGGTTTGCAGGAGGAGAGTAGATATCTCCCCTACCCTCCCGATCTCCTACCTACCCCACCCCATCCGGGGAGGACAAACGGGTTTCCAGGAGGAGAGTGGATGTCTCCCCTACCCTCCCGTTCCCCTACCTACCCCGCCCCACCCGGTGCGGACAAACAGGTTGCAGGGAGTAGGGTGGATGTCTCCCCTATCCTTCCGTTCCCCTACCTACCCCGCCCCACCCGGTGCGGACAAACAGGTTTGCAGGGGTTGGGTAGCTGTGTCATGTCTCCCCTACTGTTACCCGGGGGAGGACAAACAAGATCCACTCGGATTTTATTATTATAGATTTCTTTTTCCACCCGCTTTTGGGATATTCTGCTGCCACACACAGACAGCTGCGGTTGAAAATATAACCACTTTTCGTCTTCGTCGGTGGAGGTAATACCCACAACTTAATTCTGTCTAACCTCCACATGATGAATGACTTCATTTTCTCAAGTGGGCTCCATTTTCACTCTTATTAAGCCATAACTCTTCTCAAAAATGGGACTTAATTTCGACACAATATCTCTCTCTCTCTCTCTCTCTCTCTCTCTCTCTCCTTTCCAGTTACTCATGATAAATATGTCAATTAAACCAGCATTTCAAACTATCTCCCTCAATACCGCAGAAAATGGAATGACAGAGAATCGAAAATAGGATTACGCAGAAATCCAAGTGTGACAAAGAGGCAGAATAAAAGGATTCCAAACGAGGATTCCTTTTTATTGGAATGAAATCCCGAGGACTTAAATGGCATTCACCGTTTCTCCCTTCCCCTGCAACTTTTGTATCTTCATATATCTTCCCGGATTCTTCTGCCTATGAAGTCATGAGACAGAAAATCTTGTTTTTTCTCTTCAGATAAAAAAAAAATACTGTTCCCTAGTTGTTTACATCTTTTGTAAGTAGGAACTGAAAGGGATAGCTGAAGCATAAAATTGTTTCCATGAAAGTCATCCTCTGCATTCACAAGCGGTCGGAAAAGTCTGGAATCAATTAAACACAGACAAAAACATCAGTTGAACAATTAAAGAGTGAAGAAGAAAACAGGTGAATGGCAGACAAAGAAAAATAACACAGCCAAGGGTGACAAAAATTAAATAAAAGATAAGCAATAAATAAACATGCAGTGAGGATGGGTAAATAAATTTCTCATTTATTATTATTATTATTATTATTATTATTATTATTATTATTATTATTATTATTATTAAAAATGAAGTAGAAATTTTAAAAGTACAGTAATTCAACCTGATAAAACCCATTCACAAAACGCCTTCACTAGACCCAGACCATAAAGCTTCTAGTTACACTAACTCAAAGCAAATCACCGTTTGCTTAGCACGTACTGCTATGAATAAAATGGACAACGACAGTGACATCCCGTTGCAAACTGGACTCCAGCTTGTATCAAAGTAACATACCAATATCTGGAAAATGATTGTAGCAAACCATTTTGTCTAGTGAAAGTCCGCGAACCTGATCTTCACACAAGAGGTTGTGTTTGCAATTAAGTACATACTCTGAGAGCAGTGTTCCTCCAACCATATGAGCCTGTCTATGATCGCGGAGAAATTATCTACACCTCTAAGAATAGTTTCCTTTCACCATGAGGAAAACTCGTCCTATCTTCCGTCAGTGACCCCAAGAACCAACTGCAGACATAAAGCATTAACATGAATGTGGGTCGATCAACTCATGCAGTTAACATGATACCATCACGTAGGCATGGCATTGTTATATGGAAGATGCGATATATCACTGCTTTCCAGAGCATGATACAACTCAAAATTTTATGAATTATTATTTTATTTACTGCTTTTCTACTACGGGTGGTACATTGGTATATTATCAGTGACAATCCAATTATATTAAAACGTGAAAAATTATATTGTTACATAATTTTCTTTGAATGGGGTTCTATCTACACTTCATATTTCCTTGTCTTTTTACCTTTTCCTCACATTCCATTATAATGTGTTCGGCATTATCTTTATATCGTTATTACTTATCAATTTTTATGACTACCTGTTTTATTGATACTTTAACTGAAAATGAGAGTTGTTCGCTCTCTTGCTTTCTTCTCGTTATTTTAGATTTGCCCCTCTCAAACCTGTATTTTGCTTTATCAAAGAAATTTTAGCTCTACAATAGTTACAGTATTCTGACTTCTGATTCGGAAAGGTTCATGCATACACACCAATGTCATATTACACAACGTAAATTCAAACAGAGTTGCAGAACGAAATTCAAACAGAGTTGCAGAACGCAACAGGGTTAATGAAGATTGGTGGACGTCCATAATACTAAAGCGCTACGAGCATTTGACCTTGTAAAAAGTTCTCCCCCTTTTCTGGTCTTTTCTGGTGAAACTCTGGAAAAAATGGTGATCATTTTTCTCCTCTGTTCATAACAGGAAACACGTCAAAAGAAAGTTACATAACTTTCTGCCTCCCCAAAAGGTTACAAAACAGTCCATTCAGAACTGATCGATAAATGAATTCCAGGCTATAATATAAATGCCAAGCTGTGCTTCCAGTTGGTAAATATTATAAGAAAATGTTTATCTGCAATAAGAGTACACGTGTATATAAACAACACAATGCAAGTTATTATACTCTGCTTCGTACAGTAAATTCATTTCGTCATATACAACATACATTACGAAATTGCTCGTATAAAATCAAGAAGTTTTATTAAAGATTTACTTGCGTAAAATACATAATACATCATTATACAATTTTAGAGCTTTTTTTTCACGTAATCATTTTTTGCTTCACAAACCCGTTTGCCAAAACCTGCTCGCTACAGAATTTTTCTCATCTCCGAACACATTATTCTTTCTCCTCACAAGTCACTATAATTTCCTCCCCAAACACCACCACACATTTTTCACCGACATTTTTTCCCAAATTTCCTTCGAGTCTTTTCCCCTATTTTCCAACTGTTCTTAGTTTTTTTATAATTTATTTCCGAGAACCGCGTGCGCTCTTTCCATGCTAAAGAGACGATTTCCATCGTGCACGCTTTGAAATTTTGGGTATATGAATTTTAGAATTTTGGGAATTTGGGAAAACTTGACCCCCCTCCCGGTCCCCCCACGTCCTCTTACCCCTTTGATGTTACGGGAATCATTCCCGAGAACTTTGCATATTCCTTAAACGAGAGTTTACGGAAATTGCTTCGATGAGCTCCAAAGTGTAGATGAGGATATTCTAACGTCGTAAACACACCTTATTCGCATGGGCTACATACTTTAAGGACATGAAAGGACGGTCAAAGGCGCAAAAAAAAAAAAAAAAAAAACTAAATTTCCAAAATGACGACAATATTGGTGAAAGAATGTTGTAAAAATTACAGATTAAATGAACGAGAAAGAAAGAATACTTGAAAATGCTCTTGAACAAAAGAGCGGAAGAGGTCTGTGAAATAGGCACAATAAATTTAAAAAAAAAGTAAGTATAGCTTAGTTTTACCAGACCACTGAGCTGATTAACAGCTCTCCTAGGGCTGGATTTTAAATTTTAAAAAGTGCAAAAATACCATAGAAAGAAAATAACTGTTTTAAAATCCAATTTCCCACCTAAAGAGAGGAAACGGACGAAAATGGCGCCACGAATGGGTGAAGAGTGCAAAATGATTAATAAGCGGAAACAATGAAAGCTCAAAATTGGCTAGAGAAGAGAGGGAAAATCCATGGTATCTGTAAATATTGGATGATAAAAAAAAGGAAATATGTTGTATGATGTTAAGATAAGAGGAAAAGATGCAAAAATAGTTAATGAATGGAAAAAGGGACGGGTGTGTAACAGCTCCAAAAAATATTCATTATATTATTTTACACAGTAATAAAAGAAGATGTTTGGCAGACCTGTCAAATGCAAAACAAGTGAAATCACATTTACGCAAAAACTGAATAGAATCATTAAGATGATCTTGTAACGATTCAAATTCTACGCCCCACGAAGAAGATTACTTTTTAGAATAACGCTTGACATTTCTGGTGCAGTCATAAAAGGCTTGGTTAAGGAAGGCGCGATTTTAATTAGAAAGGATAGTCTCCGGGAATGTTTAGAAGAAGAGGACTTCGTAGCAAACATACCTCTGCTATGGCCACTAAACTAAACAAACGAACTCTTACGAATCAACGTACTATTTACAATATTATCAAATTTAATTACTCAACATATAAGCTGGACCTTTCAAGCTTTATTTCTTTATCAACCTCCCTCTCACAAAGTTAAGATACAGTCATGCTTTCACCTGCCACTGCGTGCTGGCAGAATAGCTTAATTAAAGAACGAGTGAATAAATTAAAATTGACATTTGGAAAGGACATTAATTGGGTGAACGCTTCCCCCTTCGCCATGGGAATCATCTCGTTACCTCAGCCTTTTTAAAATTGTTCCAGCGTTTATAAAAATGAATTTTATAGACGACATTCAATAATAATTACTTCCAACTACAGTATTATAGACGTTACGGCTTCACTTCTTGTGGATCTCGAAAAATACCCGGGTCTTATGGATAAAAGCAAGGGTTCACAGGTGATGGCATCATTGGGAGGTATGCTGTCTACTGAGCGCTGTTGTTGATGTGATCTGACTTGTGAAAGTTTGGTCTGATTACTTGGCACTGCAGAGAGCTCTTGATTAGAGGTTTAAAATACCAATGGAAGAGATGCTTTTCCTGCCATCAAATCGTCATACCCTCTCCCCTATCCACAGAATATTTAACCAAGGGGGCCACCCAGTGGATGTTGTCCCCTACATTCAGTAAAATGTTTCGCACGTTTCTGAGATATCCAGCTAACACACAAAAACACACACAGACGCACTCGGATGTAAACACGACGTACCAGATTCGTTGACGGATGTGATGGAACGTATAAGTAAATCAGTTACACAAATTATTGATGGCTATGCTTGATTTAGAACTTTTCCAAACCGGGAAAATAAATTGGATTGGGTGGCATGAAACTGAGGAGTTGCCGAGACTCTTGTTTGAGAAAGTAATTAAGTCGTGAGAAGGAGAGGAACAGAAAGAGAGAGTGAGTTATTGGTGGAGTAAGCAATTGCGATTTTCTGTTTAAACTGAAAGGTCACGTTTGAAAAAGTAATTATCACACGCACACACACACAAGCGAGAGAGAGAGAGAGAGAGAGAGAGAGAGAGAGAGAGAGAGAGAGAGAGAGAGAGATTAAGGAATTGTATAATCCACAATAGAGGTATTAATTATTTCTGCTTTATCACTCATAAAAAGACGGGAATTCCATTCGAAAGAAATTTTTTAGCAGAGGAGGTTTTATGACTAGTAAACACACCTGATGCCAGTGAATACATTTTGGTAAAAATTTATCGTTTTAATGCTAAGTAACTTACATGAATAAAGAACTAAAGTGCGGCCAAGCAATTTGAAATTGATTAGGCAACAAGGCAAAGTGCAATTTGAAACTGATCAGGCAACAGTTGGAAGGAAAAAATTAAAATGGAAAACTGATCAGTTACCCAAGAAAAGACAAAACCCCCTGTTTGCCTGGTCTAATGATTTCTTTTGATAATGAATCGTTTCGAAGTCTTGAACAAAGAACTCATTCATTTTGCTCTCAGTCACGAGTTCTATCTTTGTTTGATGAATAAGGCACTTAAGACGAGTTACCTAGTGCACCCACTAAGGAAAAAATTCAAACATTTTCGAATAATAATGAATAACAGTATAATCCATTACAGCTGCGACATTTACTGGGTTTCAGGCGTTACAAAAGGCCATTCAAAACAGAATTAGCGACAAAGTCCAAATAAAATGCAAATGTCATTCTTAATCATGATGCTGCATATATTATCTTAAATGATTCATTACAAGAACACTTATGCCCAGAAGTTATCCTGTTGATATACTTATGTTACTGTACGCATTTTGGAATGAGAGAATGCTAGCTGTTATGATAATTGCCTTTCTCTTTGTGCTTTTCTGAAGTCATGCAAAGGTTCCTTATGCATTAACAACAGAAAGGTGTATTACTGCATCACTAATGGTTTTTATTAATGTACTGTTTCAGCTCTTTATGAATGGTGTTAAAATGTTTGCTTGGTAAGTATACTTACCAAACAAACATTATTAATGCATAAGCAAGCACTACAGGAACTTTAGGCAGACACAAAAACAAATTCCCTATTAGAATTGCTGGAAATGCGAAGTAAGCAAGTACAAAGATAAGGAATATGATTTGTAGAGTACTTTGTTATGCTTCTCTTTGTTACACTCCCACTGTTTCAAATTCAGTTGAAGAAACAGATTATGGTGTTAAAATTTCCTCGTTTGTTCCATGCACCAATAACAACAACAATAATAATAACAGTAATAGCAAACGTGAACAAACCATCCACAGAAACAACGCTAACGACCATTCGTGACGTGACAGACCACACTTGACTAATGCTTTGAGCTTAATGAAGAAGTGAATGGGATTCTTGCATGAGCCAGCACAGGACGGGACGGATTTCTGACATAATCAGAGAGGAAAAATAGAAGAGTACGAAAAACAGCTCGAACAAAGTGGAAGTAGAATCAGCATCCCAAGGATTGATTAGTTTACTGGACTGGTCGGATAGCAATGTCTTGAGTTACATGGGAGGGGAACTCGAGTAAAGACTAAGGACCATTTAGAGAACTGAATAAAATCTATGTAAAATGGCAAATTGTATATAATGTAAACAATAGCTTTAGCTGTCAGGTTACCGCCAGTGAAAGAAAATAGAAAATCAAATCACAGCAGTAAAGGTGAAACATAATAACAAGAGCAGCGGAGACAGGGGTTGAATGCCGGATAAGTAATTGTCAATAATGTAAGAGTAGCACCCCTTTCTCTGAAAGGACAATACATGTAGTGTTTGTTTTCAGTTCAGTCAGACCTCGCTCATAATCCCGCGAATTTATCAACATACTGAAGACGAGTTGAAGGAAATGAGACGTATGAAAGTACAAAGACAACGTATATGTTTCTAGAGTGCTTCATTAGTCTACTCTTTGTTATACTTCCCTTTTTTAAAATACGGAAATTCTATTGTGGAAATACCTTATCAGATTTTAAAAATTTCCTCCTTGGTCCACACATCAATAATAATAATAATAATAATAATAATAATAATAATAATAATAATAAGCGAGAACAAAACATTCGCAGACAGAATACTGACAGAACAACACAAGACAGGACGAATATTCTGACACAAACAGAGAGCAAGAATGGAAGAGTAAGAAAAACAGTTCTAACGAGGTGGAAATAGAATCAACATCCCGAGGACTGATTGGTTTACTGGTTGGGTCGAGTAGCCATATCGTCAGTTACAGGAGAGGACCTCGAAAGAAGACTTAGGATATTATACAGAACTGAATAAAATCAATGCAAAATGGCAAGTAGCTTAGAAACTAGACGAGAGAATTATTTGCAAGGTTACAATTATGTGAATTACAAGGATACCGTTCTCAAATGTATAAAAATAAAATAAAACAAAATAAAGCATAGCAGTAAAGATAAAACATAATATAAGGATAAAACATAATACAGAACGGCAGAGACAAGGGTGGGATTCCAGAGAAGTACTTATTAATTATTTGAGTGTTGTAAACTTTTCTATGAAAGATCAATTTTTGCTCATATTATTAATGTAGTCACTAATAACCCCACAAAACCAGCAACATATTGAAGACATCTTGAACAGTGTCCCTGTGGACAGAACACATAAAAGAGTAACTCTATAATAACACTTCTTTTGTTTACCTATAATGAATGTTACTTTTATTGGAAGCCTGAAATTAATAAAATCCAAAACACTCAAAGGACATAATAAGAACAGAAAAGAATATTTATACGTTAAAACGTGAATGAGCGCAGACCGTGTAAAGGTCCCATGGTGTGAAGAGTTGAATATTGACCACCAAGTGCCTTGGCAGACGTAAGCAGTGAATTATGTAGTACCTGGCAGCTAGATCATTGTGATGGTCGCATGAGGCTAGAACCCTCAACCCAAAAGACATGGTGAGAACCGGAAGACTAAAAAACCTTTTGGCGCCGCCTCTATGTCATGTCTATGAAATTCCGCCGCTCGGGTTTTTCCAGTACATTATTCTCCACGAACCTCCAACCATTTCCTGACTCCTCTCTCACAGTTCTCATCCAACTTCCTTTGTTTGTAAGTATGTATGTATGTATGTATGTATATATATGTATATATATTATATATATATATATATATATATATATATATATTATATATATATATATATATATATATATATATATATATATATATATATATATATATATATCCGAATTGACAGATGTTTTAAAAACCGGAAAGAAAAAATGCCTTAAAATTTATGTAAAACAGTTTACCATCGTAACAGAAAATCGATTCGGGAGACTTATCCTTCCACGATGCGTCTAATCTGCGTAAAGGGAAACCTTCTCAGTTACCAGACATTACGGTTAATGGCAACACTATCCATGCTACTAATATTTCACGAGAGAGAGAGAGAGAGAGAGAGAGAGAGAGAGAGAGAGAGGATACCGAAGTATGGCAAAGGTGCAGACGCCCTCACCTCCCAGTATTAGGAAATAGATATTGACGTCCGCCGGGATACATCACCTTGAATAAAGTTCGATAAACATCGGGAACTCAAGATTACTCCCTGTTTTTTTTTATGGTTTTATGAGAGGAAACCTCTGGACCTTAGTACCGGATATAGAAATACCAGTAGAAACAGCATCTGTTAAAGAACATTATTTTCTTGGTTAAAGCTACAAGATTTAATTTAAAATAACTGCCATGCCTGGAGGTATGAAATATGAGGTCTAAATATGTTTAAATTAATTTTAAAACTGTTAGAAAGTATCCTAGCAAATTTGGCCTAATGTTATTATTAGTCTCATGAGAATGGAATCCTTTATGCATCTGAACCACTAATATTAGCCTGTTGCTAACAGTGAAGAAATATATTTTATCTTTATGCACGTGGCCGCAAGATTCTTCTTATATCGAAGTCATGTACACCAATAAGACACAACACACTTATTTACATAATACAAAACTCTACATTCAATTTTCTTATAATGGAAGAAAAAATTGGCGGTAGGCACACTAAGAAATCTGAATTTACCAAATATGTTTTTAATAAAGACGTGACATTTGATATGATATAATTTGAGAAATAGCAATATACTACGTTAATATCTCTGAGAATACAAGAATAAATCGCTCTCTAAACGCATTCTTACCGATTAAATGTTGAAGAGGACACCATTATGTGCCTTGCTAAGGTAGATAAATTTGACACTCTATACCATCCAAATCGTCTTTGTGAATCACAAATACCCTCGTCAAGGTTACAGGGTCATTAGCATTGATGTCATCTGTGGGGGCTTTAATAGTGGAGTATACATACCAAATATTAAGTCTTTCTCCATAGTTCAAATGTTGTGGACCAAGGTTAAAATTGTGTACAAAATCTACGGAATTTGGAACACGATTTCACAATTGACCGTCGGCTACAGTACTTGTATTCATGACAGTCTACCTTTGCACCATGTTTGACTGATATTATCATGAGCTATGTAGGAGTTGTTGTGTTAAAACAGTATGCGTGACAGGCACACTGACGGAGAGACAAACAGGCAAAAAGAAGTAACATTATAGCCCCCTCTAATTTTCTGTAAGGAGACTAACAACAATGACGAAATAACACTCCATGTGTGTGTGTGTGTGTGTGTGTGTGTATGTGTAATCGAAGGTGTGCACGTGTTTGCGTGGGTGATATACAATTATTCTTTATGTTGGTTTGTATACAAAAATATTTCAATAGCATATAACATCCTGCACCTACCTATGACATCCTTTCTTTCTGAGGGCGGGTCTATAGATTTCATCGATATTGGTACCACTGGATTTCTTCTCATATTCAGGGTCCAGATTATCTTTGTTCAAGCCAAGACTATAAAAGGGCATTGGGATTCCCGTCCCATTGGCCTGCTCATATTTAAAAAAAAAAAGTCGTTCTATGAAACTTTTCCATTTCGCCGCCATCCAATATTGTTTCTTTCCCTTCGCCCCAGGTTTCTTTCAACTGGCGGAAAGGGTAAACAATAAAAGTTCCTTCACTCAACTTCATCAATAAACTAAAGCTTCTCACAACCAAGAAGAAGAAGAAAAGAAGAAGAAGAAGAAGGAGAAGAGAGAGAGAGGAGAGAGAGAGAGAGAAACAACAAACAGAACAGACAGATCTCTCTACTACAACAACACACACACACACACACACGCATATGTGCATCTGTCCTTGTTAGTTGTTTTCCCTTTGTCTGTCTGTTTGTCTGCCTCTCTTCACCTTCTTCTTCTATATATATATATATATATATATATATATATATATATATATATATATATATATATATATATATATATATATATATATATATATGAATATATATATATATATATATATATATATATATATATATATATATATATATATATATATATATATATATATATATATGTATATATATATATATATGTATATAGATATATATATATATATATCCTATTCTTGTGTGTGTGTTGTGCATGTATATAGCGACAGATGCCTTCCAGGCTGCCAACAAGCCCCTTCAACCCCTCGCCCTGGGTACTATCTACCTACATACGAAACCTCCTATTTCCTTATGATATCAGGTTTCACTCTATCCTATCATCCGACTCCTAAAATTCTATTCTTAAATCCATCAGCCTTTTCGATATAGTCGTTGTCATTACGTTTTCAGTCCGCACAACGATAAAGATCGTACAAATTTATAATCTTGCTTTATTGACAATTTCAGTCTATTCGATTTCCAAATCATACATACATATATATATATATATATATATATATATATATATATATATATATATATATATACAATATATATATATACATATATAATTTATATATATATTATATATATATATGTATATATATATATAAATTATATATACATATATATATATATATATATATATATATATATTATATATATATAATATTTTGTATATATATATATATCTTTATTATATATATATATATATATATATATATCATATATATACTGTATATATATATATACATATATAATTTATATATATATATATATATATATATATATATATATATATATATATATATTATACATATATATATATATAATATATATATATATAAATTATATATATAGTATATAAATTATATATATATATATATATATATATATATATATATATATATATATATATATAGAGTGATTTAGAATCTTTTCAAGTGAGTTTGCAGAAAACAATGGATGCTACAGGGAGATGTTACGTTACCTAAGTTGTTTGCTCCTCACGGTGCGTGTGTGTGTGCGTGTGTGTATGTTTTTGTATGTATGTATATATATACATACGCACACACCAGCAAACACACACATATATATATATCTATAATATATATATATATATATATATATATATATATATATACATACATATATATTTATATGAACAGTTTACGTATGAACAAGAACAATGGATATTGAAAATCACGGACTTCCAATACGAATTTATTAAGAAAAAGAACGGCTTAACAAACTACAATAAAGACCGAATGGTCTGTTGAGAATCTAGAATTCAGGCGGAGGAAAACTTTGAATGAAATCGTTTTCTCATTAGGCCTTAATTCCTGTCAAAATCCTTCAGGGCGTTAAGGACGGACAAAAGTTCTCTAGAAGTTATTATGAAGAGAAGATCAGATATAAATGAGCTTGGGAGACTGCCAATAAATCTTCTGGGAACCCTACTGTTGGCTGAAATAAAAGTTTTAGATTTTGATCGTTTCTGAGACATTAAAAGACTTTCTTTGAAATGAAAAAAGAGTAACAAGGCTGATTGTGGAAGAAAAACAGACACATGACCTTTGTATTTGGGTACAAGAAACGATAGTTCACGACAGCTCTGTAATCAGCAAATTCAATTTGACATTGTAGACGACGTCCTCCACCATATAGCCTTTATCAACATTTAGACTATGCAGTACAAAGTCCAAAGTCGGGTTTACATGTTAAAAAAAAAAAAAAAACTAAAGAGAGTAGAAACGGATACCCATCGCATAGTGTCCAGTCAGTGAACCTAGACATGTCGAAATATAAATGACTCCAGACAGACATGAGACTTTGACCCATAGCTCTCATTCTCATCAATTAATGTTTATCAGGGGGATGTCTCATGTACGTCTATGTGTGGGCATGACCTTTTCACTGCTCATGACTCTCTATACACTGACAGTGTTTACTTGTATGTTAGTGCGCTAAAATCATCTGCATTTGCTTGTCAGTGTCAGGAGAAAACTGGTTACTTATACTTTATATTGACTTTGCATGGGTCAACATGTAAAATAACAGTTTACAGTTGTTGTTATTTACCCAAATTATACGTATATATATATATATATATATATATATATATATATATATATATATATATATATATATATATATATATAAATATATATACATGTATATATATAATATACATGTATATATAATATACATATATGTATATATATAAAATATATACATATAGTATACATATATATATATATATATATATATATATATATATATATATATATATATGTATATATATACATGATACATGGTACAACATGAGTAGCTTCACACACCAACACAAAGATTCATCCGCACACTGCGCTATTCGCTTCTTATTTGTATTCATTCTCTCGCTTCTTGAATATTATGGACCATCCGTCCCAATACCCATTCGACCGCATCTTCCCAGCGCTTTTCAATTTTCTCGCCTCCTTTCACCCAACACTTTTATACTATATGTTCTTTTCATCAATATATGTTCATCCACTTTGTCCGCATAATCGATTCATTTCAAATTACTCTTTTCTCCGATGCTGCCTTTCAAACATTTCTTCGTATCTCAATAGTTTTTCGCCGTTTCAATCACATGTGATTCTCCCATACTAGGAAATACTCTTCAGCTCGGCAGTTTTATTAGTATTCATAATTCGCTAATGAACCCCAAATAAGACAGATTGGCTTTTAATTCGTTCGTACATTTCAACTTTAAGTTTCAAGAAACTTCTCTGAATTCGTTTACAATCCCTTGGTCCCTTCCTTGTTTCACCTATTCAGTGGTTCACCTCTTCCTCTCCATTTAATCTCAACCGATATATTCACTCATAAATAGTGCACAAAACAAAACAAATGTTTCTACTCTTCCACCATCCATTATTCCACTGGTTTTTGTAGCAATCCATTCATAATAATAACTGCTACTGGTTTTTTTGTCCTTCATATATGTATATATATACATTATATATATATATATATATATATATATATATATATATATATATATATATATATATATATGTTTATATGTACACATACATCCACGCACACACACACACACACATATATATATATATATACATATATTATATATATATATATATATATATATATATATATATATATATATATATATATATATATATATATGTATATATATATATATATATATATATATATATATATATATATATATATATATATACATATACACACACATTCATGCACACACACATATACACATACATATATATTATATATATACATATATATATATATATATATATATATATATATATATATATATATATATATATATATATATACGTCTATTGTACACATACATCCATGCACACACACATATATACATACCTGTATAAGCATACAAGAAAATTGATTTTACACATTTAAGCGATAAAGGACATAAAGGATATTTCCCTTAATCACTCGTCATTATATGTTGGTCCGGTGTCTTGCAAATCGTTCCAGCTTGCGGTTCATTTACCTCTTTAACTGCATAACGTTGCTACATCTTTCGAATGTCGTGTCATTAACGCTATCACGGTATGAAATTACGCTGTTACAGGCACCATCAGAGGTATTAAAGACGCACAGTGCTGCATTTGGCAATGCAATACCAGGAAGCCCTGGTTATTTTCTAGTGATTTTACCATTAATTAGCGTAAATGCATAATTAACTTCGTCGTTGGACGAAAAACGCGCATTTATTATATGATGCCCCTAACAGCCTTGCACTAAAACTCTCGGAAGCCCAGTAGGCGGCATTTAAACCAAAACGGAAATATAAGAATGTCTAAATACAAAAAAATGTGCAAATACACATACAAACATACCTATATATATATATATATATATATATATATATATATATATATATATATATATATATATATATATATATATATATATATATATATGACGATTATATATTATACTTATAATTACGTGATTCATTAAGTATATCTTAGTTTTACCAAACACCGAGCTGATTAACAGCTCTCCTAGGGCTGGCCCGAAGGATTAGACTTATTTTACGTGGCTAAGAACCAATTGGTTACTTAGCAACGGGACCTACAGCTTGTTGTGGAATACCGAACCACATTACAGCGAGAAATGAATTTCTATCACCAGAAATAAATTCCTCTAACTCTTCATCAGCCGGCCGGAGACTCGAACTCGGGCCTAACGAGTGCTAGTCCACAGTTCTACTGACTTTAACAACGAAGAGCTTGCACATGACTCATTTATCACACATTACCACAGGTGGAAAATAAGAGACGGGGTGTAGGTCCTGACCGGTTTCGACTTTATTTCCAAGCCATGGAAGAAGGACTGTCTTATTTTTCACCTGTAGTAATTTGTGATATTATATTATAAACTAAATATATCATATATGTATATTATATGTATATATAAACATACATACATACATACATACATACATACATACATACAAGTTCCTCATTGGACGGGTAGTTATCGTCCTCGGATAGCACTCTGCTGGCCCACGTTCGAGTCTCCGACCGGCAAATGAAGAATTAGAGGAATTTATTTCTGGTGATAGAAACTCATTTCTCGTGATGATGTGGTTCGGATTCCACAATAAGCTGTAGGTCCCGTTGCTAGGTAACCAATTGGTTCTTGGCCACGTAAAATAAATCTAATCCTTCGGGCCAGCCCTAGGAGAGCTGTTAATCAGCTCAGTGGTCTGGTTAAACAAAGGTATACTTAACTTTTTACATACATACATATATATATATGTATATATATACATACATGCTTACATACATATATAAATGAAAAATTTGCTCATTTTTTTATACTTAAACATTCTTATATTTTTTTATACTTAAACATTCTTAAATATTCTTATATTCTTTCTGTCTCTGTAGATATGTCAGAAGGGTTTAGATAATTTTTCATGCTATTTTCGAGAAAACAATACTGCTGGCTGTGTACATCAAGAATAACATGGGAGAGAGAGAGAGAGAGAGAGAGAGAGAGAGAGAGAGAGAGAGAGAGAGAGAGAGCCATGGACATAGAATATTGAAATATCATTGGACAAAACGACCTACTACTTTAATCACAAGATCTATGTTTTCATGTTTATATCATTTACCCAATAAACGTAACCGACGCAACACGAAATTGAATTAAAAAAACACTAACCATAAAAAAATTTTGAACATGAATTTCTAACAATTACTTTCTAAATTAATGCGCAAAGGAAAAAAAAACACGTAGAAGAACCACATCGATGCCAAATTACATCCGGAGAAAACAAAGAAAAGAAATGGCCCAGTCACGCTAGCGTGGAAAAAAAAAGCTACAGATAAACATGGCACACAAACACGAAAATTGGTATCTGTCCCCAACCAGTTAGGTCCCCCTGAATAAAACATGCAGCTGGGGAGAGGCAGTAGAGGACTCTGGAAATAGACACATCCGAGAGAGAGAGAGAGAGAGAGAGAGAGAGAGAGAGAGAGAGAGAGAGAGAGAGAGAGAGCTCTTCTCGTAAATGTTTATCCTTTTAACTCCATTCCTGGTATATGGCATTATTGACCTTTACATTGTCCCACTTGGAATGCTTTCCAGAACTTCAGCTGGTTTTTTTTTTATTCTATCTGAGGCGTCGTTTGTCGCGAATACAAAGAAGAATAAGTAAAAAACGCGCCGGAGATCTACTTTTCTGTATAGCCGCTACAGCGTGTAATCAAGGTCACAGAAAACAGATCTGTCTTTCGGTAGTCTCGGTATAATGCTGTATGAGCCACGGCCCACGAAACTTTAACCACGGTCCGGTGGTGGCCTATCCTGTATCTTTGCCAGAAGCACGATTATGGCTAACTTTAACCTTATAAAATAAAAACTACTGAGGCTAGAGGGCTGCAATTTGGTATGTTTGATGATTGGAGGGTGGATGATCAACATACCAACTTGCAGCCCTCTAACGTTAGTAGTTTTTAAGAAATGAGGGAGGACAGAAAAAGTGCGGACAGGACGGACGGACAGACAAAGCCAGCACAATAGTTTAATTTTACAGAAAACTAAAAAGTTAATAAATAAACAAGTAAGAAATGCAAAACATTTCGTAAAGTGTTCCCCCACTGCTTGCTACAAACAGACATATATTTGTGGACTCATTTTATAGCCGATGCGTTGTCTATTATCTTAACTTTATCCTCCATGCCACTAATTATCTTTTCATCCACTAATTATTGTTTCATAGTTAAGATTTGATTTCAATATTTTCAAGGCCTCATTTTAGGTTTTCCGAAACTGGCGATTTAACCGGACTCCTAAATTTAAAAAGCCTGCCATAAAAGTTTTAATTTTCATTCACTGTAAACAAAAACTGAGTTTCTATCTTCCTTCATATTCCCATTTTGACCAGAGTTTTTTTCCTTGGTATCTGGATTTTTCCAAATGTTCTCTAAAACAACATCCATTAAAAAAAAAAAAACAATGGAACCAACGGCGCAGCAAATGCATTCCAATTCCAAGTCCAGTCACTGGATCCTCAAAACAGGCCGTTTCAATTGAATTTTGCTGATTGCAGCATCGCGCTCAAATTCCTGTCTAATTTTTAATTCATTTTGGGAATCGTGCCGTTTTCACTTTTTCCATTTACTCTGCATCAACCATTACAATGGCCAAATGCAATTCAACGTTAGCATCACATTTTTTTCACGTGGAATTCCTGGTAGTCTGATCGCCATTCCTAATTAAACTTTAATTTGTTCATTTGTTTCATACTGTCTGACGAGTCTTTAATATTTATGAGTGTCTGAATATAATAACATTTCAGTTGTTAAAATATGATAGATTCTAATTGTCTTCACCTTCAAACATGATCATAAATAATTTTTAATCCGTTCCTGGGATATGGCATCATTAACTTTTATATTGTAACTCTTGAATGTTTCCCAGAATTTCAGCTCATTGTATCTGAGGCGTCGTCAGTCAGAAATACAAAGAAGACAAATGAACAAACAAATACCTCAGAAATGCACAACATTTTTGTCAGGTTCTCTGTCTCCGCTAATTTCAATTAGATGCATATTTCTTGTCTTATTTTATAGCTGAGGTGTTGTCTATTAAATTCGTATTTAAGATTTGATTGAAAATATTTCAAGACCCCATTTCTCATTTTTCTGAAAATTTGGTTTTTATTCACAGTTCTAAACAAAAACCCGCCGTAAAAATTCTTTTAACTGCCGTTCACTGTTAAACAAATTTTGAGTTTGGGTCTGTCTGCATATTCCCATTTTAGCGAGTGTATTTTGTGTTGGTATTTGGAGCTGTGCAAATATTTCCTAAACAACAGCCATTTAAAAGAGAAAAAGCATTGCAAGCAGCGGAGCAGCTGATACACACCAATTCCGAGTTCAGTCACTGAGTCCTCAAAACAGGCTGTTTCAACTGAATTTTCCCGATTGTAGCATCGTCCTTGAATTCATGGTTAACTTTTTACTTCATGTTGGGTAATCGTGCCTTTTTCACACCTTCCAATTAATTTGCATCAACTATTACAATGGCCTAACGCATTTTCATGGTTAATAATAACACACAGAGTAAAAAATTACAACTGAAGTCGAAAAATTACCATTCATGATCGTCTGATAACAATTAATAATTAAACTTCAACGTGCTTAATTGTTTCGTACTGGCATTAGAGTCTTTCATATTTATGAATGTCAAATTGTGAAAATAAAATAAATCCCATGTTTCCAATTCCTCAAAATATGGTATATTCTAAGTTTCTTCAACTTAAAATATAATCATATATTCATTTATCTAAGTGAGAGAGAGAGAGAGAGAGAGAGAGAGAGAGAGAGAGAGAGAGAGAGAGAGAGAGATGGAAACTGGGGAATGTCTAGCCATTTACAACAGAGAATCAGCAACAGATATAAAAAAAAACGCTAATATGGTTACCTAAGGATATTACACAGCATCAGCAGAAGTAAGATAAAGAAAAACATCCTATATTACATTTGCAAAAAAAAAAAAAAGTCCGCAAGGTTATGGTCTACTCTGGGAATATAAAAAAACAAAATGTCACTAGGCATTAACCCGCTTCCACACGTCAGTTTATCAAAGGGTTAGAGCCTTCCCCCTTTTGCGTGTGTGTGTGAGAGAGAGAGTGTGTGTGTGTGTGTGTGTGTGTGTGAGAGAGAGTGTGTGTGTGTGAGAGAGAGAGAGAGAGAGAGAGAGAGAGAGAGAGAGAGAGAGAGAGAGAGAGAGAGAGAGAGAGAGAGAGAGAGAGAGAACTAAACATTCAAAATTTCGAAACGTAAGCAAAGATGCGCTTCTCCTAACTTTATTTGCATGCAAAATTTTTAAAGGAAATAAAAAATATTCTTTGTGAATACTGAAAGTTGGAAGGAAATGGTATAATATTCTATGTTTATATATATATATATATATATATATATATATATATATATATATATATATATATATATATATATATACATATATATACATACATGTGTGTGTGTATGTTTATATGTATATATGTCGTTGGGTGGAAAAGGATAAAAGAAAGAATACAATTAAGAGACATGGGAAACACAAAGCGACGTGACGAGGAAAATAGGGAAATTACAAGAAATCTAAAGGAAGAAGTAAACAAATATGCTGCCTTGAAGGAAGAACAAGTCTTGGAAGATAATATAAGCAAATAAACTAAAGTCATGAATGACAAGTGAATAGAGTTGAAGTCTTGTTGGAAAAGTGGATTACATGGGTAAAAAAAAAAGGAAATACGCTGAAATCATGAATGAAAAATGAAGCAGAAACGACATGAATAATCTGGTCTTGAAAGAAACCTGAAGCAAATTGCCTGAAGCCTCGAAGTGATGCATGCAAGATGAATTTCGCCGAAGAAATATAAGATGATATGCAGTTGGAGCGGCTCAAAGACCCTTCCTTTCAGTTACGTTTTGCTTAACTGATTCTAGCTCTTCGTCAATTTTTTGGTCGAGCCGTGGTAGGTGTCCCATTTACATAACTTACAATGAAAGGTGACCATGCACCCAGTTATCTTAAACCATCGTTACCACCGCAAGTCTATGTATACCTATAGCGGGACACGCTACTATACATACACCATGGCAAAAAATGGGGAAATAGCAGCATATACATCCATCCATCCATACATACATGCGTACTGATCTTTAACAAATTCGTAATCAATGTTATTTCATTCAAGCATAACTGCTGGCGAGGATCATTGGTAGTGAACTTACCCAAACTTGTTTGTTTGACTGTCCGTCTGTTTACAAATTACCACAACTTGTAAAACTAAAAACTGACAACTAATAACGAACAGTATTGACTGGAATTCAGTTTTTTTATCTATAATTTCTTTTGAGTGCTCTTTTTTTGCATTGTAAAAACTTGTGTAAATATTAAAAACCTAACTCAAATTCCACCACAACCTACCGTAGTATTCGCATGGTTTAGAATCCTATTTGACAGACACCCTTAGGGAACAAGAGAGAGAGAGAGAGAGAGAGAGAGAGAGAGAGAGAGAGAGAGAGAGAGAGAGAGAGAGAGAGAGGACGCCTGCGGTTTGACTTAATATAAATTTTCTCCGTGCGTCGGATGATTTTGGGTTACCCAGTTCTGGTCTCCTGAATTCTTGGGTCTGAGTTCCACTTGCATGATGGTACACTCAAGCACATTTACCTTTGCTTGCTTATTGTTTAGTATTATTTCTGTGAATGATTTATTGCTTGGTTAATCGAAATTCGTAATTAAATACATATACACAAATACTGTACTCGGAAATTTGAGTTATAGTAAAATATGCGTATTGTCGGTATAGAATACCCAATCCTTAAAAAACTATGAGAACATCGTGGCCCCGAGGATATTTTACAAAATGTAAATGGAAATATGGACCATTCCATACCAATGTTAAAATAGAAATAAACTACGTGTTCGTTCAGGTAGAAACAATTTTTTTTTTAAGAAGTTATTTGAAAGAAGTTGCACAACAATGAAGGTTTCTGTGGCCAAAATCCCAACACTTCAAGTACTTCAAAAAATCCAATAAGCCAAAGACGGTCTAGGCCGATACCGCCACTGAAATATTATAAGATATGATAAAATAAATGGAAATAATCTTATCAAGAATCTGAGTGAGACAATAAAACCACCACATACTTACTTGTGCCTGTTTGGATACGTCTCTTCCACTTAGGATGGTTACAGAGGGACGTTGCTCTTCCGATTCTCGGGAAATATTTTAGAAAAAGGTTGCCAGCCCCAAGTCTCTCAATATACTGGATACGAACCACCGTAATCGAAAACGATCTGCCTCACTCAGGAATCAAATCCCGTTATCTCGCGAGTATGAACAGCACACTGCCCGACCAACTGCTCCCACACACCAACAAAAAATTTCGCCCATTTATAATATTATTAATGACAACAAATTTATTTTTGTCTTTCATTATCTGTTTGATCTCCAAGATAAAAAAACAAACGAATATGTTTCAAGCTAAACAAGAATTCTAAAGTATTACCATGGCAATAGTTGTTAACGGCTTAATCTGGTTGCATTGGGAGAACATTCCGATTCATGACAGGTAGAAGGCGGGACTATTATATACCTTACAAAGCAAATTTCTTTGACAATTTTCATGGATGTATACTTTTTTATATATATATATATATATATATATATATATATATATATATATATATATATATATATATAAATATATACTTACCAAATACCTGATAACGACGCATGTTACCTCGAAAATCCTTCCAATTAGTGGAGTTCAAGGATATCTTTCTCATAGAGATTAAATACCTTCCTCATGAACAGGATACAAAAGCCTGTGGCTCGTTAACGTAGAAGAGGCCAAAGAGTTTTATATTTTAGTGAACTAAGGGATGACGGTTTTGTCAAAACAGTATACCACAAGATCTTATTTTTCGAACAAGTTTTCCCGCTGAGTGAGCATCACCAGTGCCACAAGGCCCCTAGTGAAGGAAGTTATCACTTTCTGCCCGTCGTCAGGAAGTTCAGTGTCTCGAGCTAGATAATTAAAGCTACATCATTTACCATTCCCATTTAACATTATTGGTTCCACCTGGTGTTGCCTTTCTTATCGTTAACTGAGCATCAGGTAAACTTTTCACTGCTTGGGACTAGAGGTTTTATAATAGAGGCATAGTTTTTTGACCGAGCTTGCGAGTCCATCCGTCCTCTCACAGGACTCGAACTTGGGTCCCCTAGCTTCATAACTGAGAATATTACCGACCTCACTGCAAGAAATATATATATATATATATATATATATATATATATATATATATATATGTATATATATATATGTATATATATATACACACACACACACACACACACACACACACACACACACACACACATATATATATATATATATATATATATATATATATATATAATATAATATATATAAATGTTACATGTTCGTAAAAACATATTTAAACCCTAACTTTGGGCTGTAAAAATGTTTGAACATCTTTTTAAAATACTATGTACACTGTATTTTAAATCTTTATTTATTTTTTAGAAGTAAAAATATAATCATTTTATTAATATTCTCAGGATTTATATTAGTACTTAGTCGAGAAATCACTTCAAACCAGAGAGAGAGAGAGAGAGAGAGAGAGTAGGAAGTTGCGACCTGAGTCGTATAAAATTGGAGAGGCTGGAGGTGTATAAATTAGGTCATTAATTATGTAAATCAGTGAAATAAAAATCGCTTTTTGTCTTTCTGTCTTTGTTTTACTGGAACTTTGTCGACCAGTGTGTTCTAACTAGAGTATCGATATGAGATGTCCACAGACCTTATGTGCCATTTAAAAACTCTGAAGGATTTCATACATTATACAATATCAACGACGACAAGAATGGCCAATGTCCAAAAGTAAATAATTTTGATAAAATACACTGATTACAATAAGAACGGCCCACGTCCAGAAGTAAATGATTTTGATAAAATACACTGATTACAGTAAGTAAAATAATCATTTGACAGTATAGGGTAAAATTACGATTATTAAAACGTCAAAAGGTAAAAAAGAAATGACCAAAATTAGTAAAAAAAAAAAAAAAAAAGTTTGATAACGGCACAATGAATAAGAAAGGTTCCAGTTCTCTGTTTATTGTCTTCAAACAATAAGGCGATTGATATTCTATTCGGCAATTCCCTGAATTGCTCATTTTGAAATGATAAAATTCATTGTCGCTTTCCATTCTTGTAACGCCAGTCTACATAAATCAATCACTCAATCATCAATCATTCCATCAATCTTCGTTTTCCAGGGAATAAAAAAAACTATTTCTACTTCTCACCAGTCATTCTTGAGTAACTCATTTGATGTTAACATGGGTGGCCATAAAAGTTTCAAATTATCAAAATAATTGTAAAGCAATTCCGACTTTGAAAGTCAGCTTAGTTTTCAATAAATTTTGAGGCCTAATCCCGCAAGAAATGAAAATACAGTTTATGTGTATAATTATATATATATATATATATATATATATATATATATATATATATATATATATATATATATATATATATATATATATATATATATATATACATATACATATACATATACACAGGGAAAATATTTATACATATATTATATTCCAACATTCTTAGAATGTACGCTGTGGCCCTATTCTTCCGGTCTCAATTCAATACTGCAATGGCGTACTCTTACGACATCAATGCTTAATGGTGCAAGACTTCTATACACTGAACCTCCTTTACAGTGACTCTTAACTAAAGACATATATATATATATATATATATGTATATATATATATATATATATATATATATATATATATATATATATATATATATATATGTAACCAGTAACCAGGGAATTTTTCCCGAAACCAACATAAATAAGTTTTCTTTACTAACAATCGAAAGAGTTTATTCTAAAAAAAAAATGTTTCCCCTAAAACCAACCACAATAATTTTTCAAAATTCAAAACCTAAAAGAATTTTCCTCATTCAAGAACAGAATTTCCCTATTACCAATTAAAAGAATTTTACACTCCAACGACCGATTTAAATTCTATAAGATACTTTCGCAGTACCTAACAAAACGTGTCCAATAACGGTTCTAGTTTATTCCTCGAAAACCAGCTTCAGTTATTCCCATTAATTAAATGTAAAAGTCACCAAATGGCCATTCAGTGAGTGACAGCTCATTTTTGCATTCACGAATAGCGTGAGACCCATGACGGCTAGTTACACCGGCAATTGAAAGACTGACTATGCGTGAAGAGGTGGCTATTAATTGTAGTCTTAATTGTAGTTTGTGTGTGGCTACACTGGTAACTTTGATTCTCAGTTTATTCGTTTTAATCAAAATGGTTTCCTTTTTATTCAAATGGCGAAACCACATGAAAATCAATAAGCACATTTCCTTACAGTGCTCCGAGGTATGCGTGTCTTAATGCAATATGCACAGATACATACATGTTATACAACACATATTACATACAAACAAACATATCCACTCTCTCTCTCTATCGATATATATATATATATATATATATATATATATATATATATATATATATATATATGTATGTATATATATGTATATATATGTAATTGGGCTTTGTGCTAAACAGAGAGAGAGAGAGAGAGAGAGCACACTAAAGTCTAAACCTAACATACGTGCGTGAAAGGTAAATATAATGTGTAAAACTAAACCAACTTTCTTCAAGAACACACACACACACACACACAAAATCGCCATAACCGTAAAGGTGAGAAAACCTCACTCACAAACTGTACCAAAGGGTGGCATCGTTACATCATCATCAAAAAAAAAAAAAAAAAAAAGAAGCTGGGATCAATTTGTGAAGCCCTTTTCGACATCAGAGCCGCAGTGATGGCTCAGGGGAAGAACGACCTCCCCTTGAATGATGCTTTTCCTTTCTCTCAACGTATGGGTTATCTTGATCTCCATTTCCCCACGATCTGTTCCGCGGTGGGAAGTGAGCGTTGGTCGTTAAGTATCTTTGAGGGGATTTATTTCACCCCCGACGTACAAAGATCCCGGAATATTCGTATTTCAGGATTTTCATACGTAGGAATGTGGGAACGGTTTGAAATTTTGGACCAAATATGAAATTACCTACTGCCATTTTAATATTATATACTTTCCGAAAGGATATAGATATCATCGGAATATGTATGTGTATATGTAAATGTATATATACATATATATATGTATATATAATATACATATATATATATTATATATATATATGTGTGTGTGTGTGTGTGTAACTTGATTGCAAACTTCAATGTTTTAATTGAGTAAGTTTTCATACACAGTAAAAAAAAAAAAAAAAATATATATATATATATATATATATATATATATATATATATATATATATATATATATATATATATATATCAAAAAGAAAAAGAATATAACCAAAAAGCTGAAAATATTACATAAAACGAAAAAAGCAAGAGAAGTGGGAAACGTGCACAATTCCGGAAAATATCTGTCCAGTCCCTCTCGAGAATAAAAGTATGATAAAAGTCATAGCAAAAGGGAAAAGACGAAGAATTCGATAACATAATTACAGGGTGGTATACATTTTTTTATATAAAACTCCGACGAGACGGGCAGCCTACTACCATTCTCTAACCCCCAGAAACTTTGGACTCTCAACAAAATATAAACAGACGGAAAAAGCGGTGATCAACTATGAAGAAAGCAATAGACCTACATTTATAATAAGCAATAGACCTACATTTATAATGCTTGCAGAGATGAAGGTCTGGGAAAACAAGAGGGTGAGAATTCTAAAGTTAACATGTCTTCTGGAGATATGACCTAAAGGGCGGCGGTAGGAAGTGTCATCTTATGAGAAACGGAGACATAAAAAAAAAAAACTTCTTAAGAGGAAAGCGAAAAAAAACCTAAGCGGAAGGAAACTTTGCCAGTGATTAAAACGATGCATTTTATTCTTTCAATCTTTGTAAAATGGGAAACAGAAATTCTGAGAGGAATATTCCAAACGGAAGCGGATGAGGCCAATTAAAAGTTTACACAGAGAAGAGAGAAAGAAAGAAAGAATAGGCGAAATTGGAGCCGGAATAGTTACATTCCTTGCGGGCAGGAGAACTCATTTAAATCGCATATCTCTCCAGGACAAACAGAAAGTCATTCAGAGTCCTAATTAAGATATTAAGCCAGAAATGAAAAACGCTCTTGAACTGAGAAGAGAACAAGGGCCGTTTTTATTATAACATAACGTGAAACTGAACATCAACCACAATTTAGAATTTTCAGTTATTTATTCATTTTAGTTGACGTAAGAATTTCAATACCAACTTGCAGTTTTAGCCTTTACACAGAAACTAAAATGTTGCTCTCATACCCTTTCTCTGGAAGGTCTCCTTGGCAATAAAGGCGATTATGACCTTGGATTTTAATACGTGATAAAAACCATCAACAGTGACCTTCACCTCTGACCATGAACTTTCAGTGTCGATGAACTGGCAGCTGAACTCTCATGTGAAGTGTTTTTCCTCTTGCTAAGCTGCAATTGCGTCCTTAAAGGGAACCAAACAAAACCTAAGTTATTTATTTGTCACACCGTTGCGAAGCAAGGGAAATCTGACCACTTTTAGAAGAAATGGTTGTAATCACAGACCTGTTGAATAACTTCCTGATACACTTACCCAATTCACTTGCCCTTGCAAGACAGAAAAACGCACTAAGGATAATGACACAAGACCAATCCACGTAAGAACGAGGCCATAAAAATGATGAGGCAATTTATATGCATAGGAAATAAATCCTCCTTCAGAAAAGATAGGGCAAAATCGACGGGATATCCTCTCTTTATTAATAGTCTGCTCATTAGCCAAGTTCCATCCAGCTTGTTGAGAGGGAGCACCTGTCATTCTTGAAAAATTTCTTTACTCAGGTTTTGATCAACATATATACGAAACTTTGTTAATTCTACCGAAAGGAATGCTTTGCTATCAACAACTGGCAAATCAGTACTTCGGATAGTAAAAATCAGCAAATATATGAGCGTAATATAATACAAATAAAATACAAAAATGAAATAATTTTGAGGAAATACATAATGCATGCATACATATGATATATATATATATAATATAATATATACCATATATATATAATATATATAAATATATTATATATATATATAATATATATATATATATATATATATATATATATATATTGATAACCCTATACGCATACATAAAACTGAGAAAATACCAGCATTATTCTTTATATATTCGTCCAGGCTTTCACGCTCTCCAGCAAGTCTCGGCTACCGACATTTATTCCACGTAATCCTTTAGCCCCGAACCTCCATAAAAGCGGAGGGCAAAATGCAACCACCGCAGGAATCACGAGCATATAACTCTCCGGTTAAAAGCTTGCTGGAGTCCAGTAATTTTCACATGCGAAAGTCATAACTGATGGGTTCACTCAGTCATACCATTCCGTTCACCATTCCGTTCCAGTATCTGGAATATTCAGCTTTCGTTTTGCATTTCTCAAATTACCTAACTTTCTTCTGCTTTCTTTTTATTTTTTTTTTCGAACTGTTGCCACTTGAGAAATGGAATTCTAATAACATATTTTTCCTTGATGTGACCGAGACTGAGTTTAGTAGACGGTGCCCTTACGGTGTCTTCGCTTTAAAAAATGGTCAATGTATTGCAAAAGAATATAAAGGAGTTGACAACATAATCAGAGAATGACAATCGTTTCTTTAACCACAATTGTCAAGAAATATTTTAAGTTTCTCTCTCTCTCTCTGATATATATATATATAATATAGATATATATATATATATATATATATATATATATATATATATATATATATATATATATATATATAGCCCTCCATGACCATACTTGTTGTGAAGCTACTAGTCTGTATAACTCACGTAATCTCTCTCTCTATCTCACACACACATACACACAAACGCAAACTTGTAGCAATAAAAAATATGAAAAATTTCTTTAGAGACAAAAAATAAACACTGCAATGCCAGAGAAATTCAAATCTTCAGAACATACAAGTAACCATAATTTACGAAACATTCTTCAGAACATTCCCCAGTCTTTTACAGGTCTTCCCCTCTACTGAAGATTCATCTGGCCGCGCACAGAATGTTCGAGTTTTCACCAACCCAAACTGAGGCAGTTACCAGTTTCTTTCGTGCCTGTAGTTATGTAATTTCTCTCTAAGAGCCAGACATCACAAAAGGGGTAAGTCCCCTAACAATCGATGGAAGCTAGACGTTGAGACATTCTGGAACACCCTCAGCTTTTTGCCGAGGGAAAAAGATTCTACTTGCATTCAAAGATCGACCTCCCTGAATGTTTATATTATCCCACACTAAATTACAATAAATAGCTATTGCAACACTCACGAAAACGCGAACGTTAGCCCGCCAACACACATGGTTATATATACGATACATTACTGCAAAATTTTCCTAACGATAAGTAATGACAGGAGTTTTTCCCCCGGGGTGTTGTGATAAGTTTTGAGCCATTACCGGAATTTCCGTAAGTGTTCGGTGATTTGTGAAACGTTAATAACGAGCATGATGTGTGTGCTTTTGACCTTTCACCTTCAATTTCTGTTTGTCCTGAGAAGGAGTGGTGGAAACAAAATTCCCGTCTGAGATATGGGAAAGCATACTCCGATGAAACTGGTGCTACACACAAGTGAATTTGACATGAAAAATATATGGTGACATTTACAGACACTGCCATTCTACACAAATTTATACGTTTAATACATTTATACGTTAATACATATATATATATATATATATATATATATATATATATATATATAGAGCCTCGATGGCACAGTCGGTTACAGCAGCAGCTTCGGACTTCGTAGAGGTCTGTGGCGCGGGTTCAAATCCGCAGCCGACTGATCACAGAGGCGGGACACGCTGTTATCCGTGTAGACAACCCGGGATTATGTAAGTAATCAACGGATAGGTTTGCTTTAAAAAGCAAATGGGTGTTACAGACTAAATACACACACAAAAACAAAGCCACTACAACATCTAAAACATAACAAACATCACACGTCTCGAACTCTCGACCTACCCGCGCAACAACTTCTCGCTGCTGGGAGAAAGGGCGTTGGGTCTAGTATGATACATGTAACATACGCTACCGGGGTCTAAGTTGATGCTCAGCAGGGCAGCCGATCGAGACTACGGTCTACCCCAAAGCCAAATCAAAGTCCTTCAAAAGGGCATCGTGCTTACCCCCATACAAAAATGGGAAAAAAAGCACGTTAAAAGAAGAAGAAGAAGATATATATATATATATATATATATAGAAGATATATATATATATATATATATATATATATATATATATATATATATATATATATATATATATATATATATAATGTGTGTATGTATTAACGTATACATTTGTGTAGAAATGGCAGTGTCCGTAAATGTCACTGAATATATAATATGCTTAAATCATTAGAATTGTTCACAGTAACTTGATGAAGGTCAGAAGCTAGTCAGAAAGTACTTCTGACCGAACAAGAAAGGTACCGGTTACTATGCAGTTATTATTTCACACACACATATATATATATATATATATATTATATGTACATATATGTAAATATATGTTATATATATATATATATATATATATATATATATATATATATATATATATATATATATTATATTATATATTTATATATATATGTTGAAAATCTAAGTTTATCTTTCCAAAGCCACTCCTGATCTCAACTTTCTGTTCAAGTGCGGTTATTTAAACAGAAATAAACAGCTACCAATTTACTACTACTATCCCTTCTTCGATGGCATAAAAATCGGTCCTTTGAGTTTCGAAAGTTTTTGGAACCTGTCTGTCCTGACGAAATGCTTCAATTTATTTAATTTTTCCATGTCCCCCCGACTGGTCTCCGGCAGCTGACTCGCATCTTGAATTCTTTGACAAAGAGAAAACTTATGTTCTATTATATTACCATTATATTAACCTCATTGCGCATGCTCTGCAAGATATTTCATAACTCTGACCATCCCATGCATTCAGATCTTCCCAGACTATACTATCCACCATTTAATGCTAGATATACAGTTAATTCCAGCAGCCTTGCCTTCCCCTATTCAGCACCACACAGGTTTCTAAAGGGTTTATTTTTGTTGAGACCAAATTGGAATTGAATCGTTGGAATTTCTGAAGTTGGTGCATATGCTTTGGGTTGAGTATGCTAGCATGATTCTCATTTCAAAATTAGTTATTTGGTTTATATATTAAATTTTGTTATTTCCTTATCTCTTTTCTTTATTATTTTTCTTTTATTGTTTCTTCTTGACTTCATACTTTACTGCACGGCTTTCATTATTGGGGTCCTCGGGCTTACAGCGTCATGCTTCTCCAACTTGCCTTGTAATAATAATAATAATAATAATAATAATAATAATAATAATAATAATAATAATAATAATAATAATAACATTAACGAAACGGTAACCAAAAGAACAAGAACGATAATACTAATTCTCAAGACTGAACTAAAAAGTTAAAAAATCCTAAAATTGATTTATTAATTTGACACAACGCACATAATTTAGTTAAACGGCAGCAGGCTAGTACAGGTAGATCTCAAAGTATACTGATTTTCCATACATAATACATACATACATACATACATATATATGTGTGTATATATACATACATTTACATACATATACATATATATATATATATATATATATATATATATATATATATATATATATTCCTAAAAAGCTCTTTACCTTATTATGATGCACTTTTACACATTAATTCAAATCTTTTTCCATAGCCCCTAACGTCCTATAAAGTCATTCATTTAGAACTCCATTATGTTTTCCCTTAGTACGGATTGTATTGTCCGCTGATGAATCAGTCCGACCGAAGCTGATCAAAAAATTCTTATGACAATAAGAGAGAGAGAGAGAGAGAGAGAGAGAGAGAGAGAGAGAGAGAGAGAGAGAGAGAGAGAGCACGCATGCGCGCAGTAGAAATATGCTTGCTACACAATCCGAAGTTAGATTAAACGACCATTGAAATAATAATAACAATAAATAGTAACTAACACAAAATAGGCGATTCCTTATAAACCACTCTTTTAATAAATATTTACATATAAGGAGCACAGTTCCGTGTACAAGTGTTAATTCGATTAACCATTTCTGAATTCATTAAAAATAATACCTGGAGAATGCTCTGAGCAAATGAACTTCGAACGGCTTTTTTTTTTTTTTTTTTTTACTATTTCTTAAATAAAGCGTGCGAAAAGGTGATGAATTTCAGATGGAAGTGGAGTCATTCAAGCATGTCTACCTGAAGCTGAAACACACACAAACCCACACACACACACGGATGCACACACCTGCATGCAAACGATTTCCAGAATCAGGTTCGTTCTGTTTTAAACCCACAGCGCCTCTGTTGACACGAGCTGAGAATTAAGCATATACCTGGGAATTAGCAGATGGTGATTTGTCACACCAAGGGTCAAGATGGGCCTGGGCTGGCATCCTTATCCTAAAACAACAAGAATCGAAAGAAATTTAGCAGCAATCTATAAATAACTTTTTATGACATCCTCTAACACTAAAGACGCAAATAACATATTTCGAGAACGGTTGGATGTATGCTAAAGAAATTTATACATTCTTTGGGTAATTCCCTCAAGATGCTACACATTTGGTGGATGTCTATGGAGATAAGGGGAAGTTTTTTCTTCCCTTTTTCTTACCTGGAAGTATATATCCACAGCCGATATAACAGAAGCCAATTGCATATGGCTGTTCAGCATCCACCATGAGTTATAATGATATCGGCTGCAGACATCTGCCTATAGGGACAGTCGGTATGGCCGAAAATAATCAGTTATTCATCGATCTCAAACTGAAGATAACTGTCAAGAGAGTTTGACTTAGCAAATATTACAAGACGTTTCATTACAATCACTTATCAATTTTCAATAATCATGCTAACTAACAGACAGATATAATCCTCTCGACGTAGGCAAACATCTAGATAAATATAACACACACACACACATGCAAACTGTCACTATTAATTCGTAGTCAACATCCTCCTGGGATGTACAGGCAACAAAGAGAATACTCACTAAACTATTTCTGCAACAAACTTGTTCTGCAACGGAACAAGTATTTAAACATTCTAAACATTCAATATTTCTCTTATTTACTTTTCATGACCGAATTAAAACCCATCCTGCCAGTAGTAATATCCTCGTCATTTTAAGAAATTGCATCTATAACGTAAACAGTTTTCAGGACCTCACACACTTCTTGTAAAATAACGAAAGGTTTTTTAAAGGCCAAAATTTCTTGGATAACATCAGATGTTACTCCGAAACTTCAATGCAGGCATAAAACTTCATTTACTTACAAAATTACCCAAAGTAAAAATCCGGGATTCATAGAAGGCATGATGGTACTGTGATGATTTAGATGTGATGATGTTTTAAAAGCTATTTGACGCCTTTACCTAATAAACATACAGACTAAATAAAATCTAAAATACACACACATACATTCATATATATATATAAATATATATATATATATATATATATATATATATATATATATATATATATATGTGTGTGTGTGTGTGTGTGTAAACATTATGTGTGTGTGTGTGTATAAACATTTATATATATATATATTTATATATATATATATATATATATATATATAAACAGAACGTAATGAACAAGTACGATTAAAATAATTCATTTACCAGCTCTACTCTAAATGCTGCTACACAGGGCCATTACTTACATCATCACAATCTCATTATCGCCATTAACCTACCATTAAATTTCAAGGCATCACCATTAATCACCAGCGTCATACACCAATATTATCACTCGTCATTATCGTCATTAAATTTCCTGTCGTCAGCAACCGCCAGTGTCGTCGTAGGTCGAAGTCACACTGAGATTCAATGAAAACTGACGTATCTTAGGAGTCAATGGAACCATCCAAATATCTAAGCATGAATTAGCAACAGTGCAAGACGTTTTTAGCTTTCATTAAATTCTTCAGATTATTATATTCACCGTAAAACAAGGAAGGTGCCGACAATGAATAATATTCGGTGGAACTTTGTCATTTTGACAGGTAATTTGTATCACAAATCAGTGATTCATTTTAATTTTCAAAATACTCGTAACCTTTCTCCTGATATTGATGATGATGGATGACTATGCATTTTGAATAACAGTATTACTTTTTATTTATTCCATTCCACTGCATTCAAACGAGACAAATATGTCTGTATATAAACTGAAAAAATCTACACACATTTACTGCCAGTGAAATATGAACCACAGATATTAAACATTTAAATGAAAAAGTATTCATGCACAGCTAAGAAGAACACACAGGTAAATTAACAAAGTAAGTTTTCCAAACTCACTAAAACTCAAACGAAAACCGAGACCATAAATTCATGAAATACAGTTGACATGTTACAATCATTTAAAAACCAACAGACATGGAGGAGAAAAATGTTGACGAATAAATATAGAGACCACAATTACATAAAAACCAACCCTAAAATACGAGAAAAAGGCGCGTAAGAAAAAATAAAGTGCCACTCACAGCCAAATGTCCCCCGCTAGCATTCGCGTGAGTCGAGAGCGTAAAATGTTTAATGCTTAAAGCATGAGGACCACTGGAAACACTGCACTTTTCCTACGCGACGGGGAAAGTTGCACTTGAACACCTGCGAGTGTTAAGGCGTAAGGGTCTAAGCATATCAAGTCCACAAAATGCGAGGCAAAAATGTTTCAAGAATAACATGCATGAGCGTGGACGTGACACTGGGAAATGTCATTTTAAATATGACAATCTCTGCACGTTTGGTTTTGTTTCCTTTTCCTTATTTACATTTTTTATCTATTTTCGGTTCATTTTGTACCACGAAAACTCATTATTCTAAAGCCTTTCTTTGAGTAGCATTTGAATCAGCAAGAGAAGTCTCAAATAATTAGGGCACCTGGGAGCAGGATAAATAACATCGAATAAGAGGCTGACGAACTTCTTAAAAAGCTTCAGGACTACTTATGAAAATTCTGGAAGGTTTTTTTAATACTTGAGTGGCACAATGACTTCTGTCTTGTTTTCTGTGAAGCAAACCTTTTCGGGTGGTAAGGAGTTTTTCTGAAAATCTAATTTGACTGACATAACCAGAGCTAATGAAGACCTGAATTTCAATAATCAAGAAACTTGGGAGATGGATAACCCAGGATGTGAAGAAGTCACAGCACGGGTGATACAGCTGAAACTTAAGCGACACGTCATATACCAAGTTACAGTTCTACGGAAAGAACAGAGTCAATTGGGAACTGAAAATCATAGCTAGGGTACCAACGAAAGGCGACCAGACTGAGCCTGGCAACTTCAGAGGTATTGTAATTATGCAGGATGTAATGAAAAAAAAAATGCAATATGCTTATTCTTAATAAGCTGAAGAAAGCAACTGATAATAACCTCAGAAATGAAGAAACTGTCTTTAGAAGAGGCAGGGGTAGCAAATCTCAAATATTTGTGTTAAGATATTACGACAGTGTATGGAATGTAAAAATTCATTATGACCACTAATGTTGATTACGAAAAGGCATTTGATAGTGTCCGCAGAATAACATTGCGGATGGTCTTTCATCACTACAATATTTCCGAAAATTCAGCCAGGATGACAAGCATTGAGAAGAATCTTTTGCACGGTGCAATTTGCCAAAAGATGACAAGGCCTTTGTAGGCCCACCTCTTCAATATGACTGAAGATAATCTTTAAAGTTTTCTTATCCCGACGTCCTTGCTTTATATTGGCTGCCTCGGCTTTCTATCTTAGCCTGAGCTAAGACTGGCCCAGACATTCCCGTGCGACAGGTTGATGGATGGGGGCGAAGACTTATGAAGCCCTGAAGTAACAACAGCTATTTCATATGGATTAGAGTCCGGAAATTTTATTATGAAATATTATCGGTTTCATTTAACTGTTTATTATAACATTTCATTCTCTTCTTTATTTAATCTATTACACAAAAGTGTTCCGTCTCATATCAGCTTTGTACACTGTACAGATGAAGACCTTGAACAAAGTATTTTCTTAACCCGAGCAATCAAAGCTTAAGTTCGTTTTAGAGGAGGAAATCTAGTTACATTTTATTAGGCAAAAGACAATATTCTTATCTACTTCATGCCTAGAGAATGCCAGAAAAAGGATGATGAAAAAACTGGTATAATTGTGAACAACAATTTAAAATACTGTTGGTTCCTAAACATTCGACTCGAAGAAAGCGTTTGGCAGCCATGTGACTACCACATGGACATTCAAAACTATCACTGTTAGTGTAGTAACTAATGACTGATATTTACTGACAACGTCGGAAAAACGACATGTAATTTAAAACCATAACCCCGCCCCCTACAAAAGAAAGTTACAACGCATAAACAAAGGTGAAATCAGTCATTAAAGATTAAAGTATTTTCTTCTTTTTTAAAAAAACTAAGTAGTGTTCTTAGTTTTCTGAAAAGAAAACTATTGTGCCGACTTTGTCTGTCTGTCCGCACTTTTTTCTGTCCGCACTTTTTCTGTCCGTCCTCAGATTTTAAAAACTAATGAGGCTAGAGGGCTGCAAATTAATATGTTGATCATCCCCCCTCCAATCATCAAACATACCAAATTGCAGCCCTCTAGCCTCAGTAGTTTTTATTTTATTTAAGGTTAAAATTAGCCATAATCGTGCGTCTGACAACGATATAGGCCAGGCCACCACCGGTCCGTGGTCAAAGTTCATGGGCCGCGGCTCATACACCATTGTACCGAGACCACCAAAAGATAGATCTATTTTCGGTGGCCTTGATTATACGATGTACAGAAAACTCGATTGCGCCGAAGAAACTTCGGCGCATTTTTTACTTGTTACATTTAAGTTGAATCTCATGAAGCATGATCACACGGCGCGCAGAATATTTTCGCGTTTTTATTTCACAAGAAAGTCACAAAATTAACGCAATTGTTAATACAAGATGTATCTGGGGTTCCTTAATAAACAACACTGCTAAACAAAAATGAACAACTCAAAATTGCATATACGAAAATACTTCAGCCTCAAATAAAAAAAATTCACCCGTTCTTCCATTTATATAATACACTCATGGTACGAATAAAAGCGAGCTTAAAAATCCTCCGACTACCGCAATCCAAAACGCATGAATAAAAAATGAGGCGTTGATCTCAAAAGTTCAAGTAAACACAAAACATGGACCCCAAAAATGCATTGCAAGCTAAGCCTGATTTAGGATAAAAAAGACATCACAGCTACACAAAGAGACTTGAACTGCCACTCAGTAAATATTATCTTAAATCTCACTACCTGCTGCTGACAATAATTTGCCCTTCGTTACACTACTTGGCTTCTGTGGAGGTCGACTATTCCCTTTATGCAGAATTTTCTTTCTTATTCTGTTTTCGCCATTCATACAACTTACTTTACTTTTTAGATGGTGGCTTATCTCTCCCTTTGCGGTGAGGGACCGCTTTTTTTTTTTCCTTTTTCTTCTTTACTTCAGGTACTGGCTAGATAAGGTTGTGGGTTGCGGTTTCGAAGTATTTCTCATTTTAAAACAAAAAATAATATACTGTCTTTGACAAACAAACCAGTAAATTAATTTTCAGGAACACAATCTCTGCTGCCATCATAATTACATCATGCAATTACTGATACAATGAACTCCTGAATTACATTTTCTTCAAAGATAACCTATTTCATTCAAATTGTTTTCAGTGCATCAGAATTTTTTTTACTACGATAAAGACGGAAGTAAATTGACTTAAAGTTTCCCTTTCTTCCTTTCTGATCAAATATCTTTTTCATCTTTTCAGGGAAGCTACCTAAAAGTGTGCAAAAATCTTCACGGTGAACAAGTCTCCAAATTACAAGCGAAAAATCAACAGGAATGCGATCTCTTAGAAGATATTAGGTAAGTTCCCCCCTTATTTTATGAAGAAAAATCAGTTAATTTCGTTTCAATACTTTTCAGCATTCCAAAGTTCAATTCATCAACTTCCTACACGAAAATTTACACGCGTCATGCTCATTTTTTATATGTAAATGATTCTAGAAATGTAAATCTTTATCATTTGTTTTTCATGCTTTAGTTTCTTCTTGGAATACTGCACACAGCTGCGGTAACAAAATAAATTAGGAGGTACATTTCTCCGATTAAGAGCGGATTCAGTTATGTTAATGCCATCAGCTACCTCGTAGCTAGGGAGAGCTCTTTTGCATTGTTTTACGCAAACATGAGCTGGAACTCGGCAAAGCATAGCATCCTCCCTTTACTTTTGATTAAGCAAAGCGCCAATATCTCGAGTATGATAATGAAGTGAGCAGCCTGCAAGGTACCTAAGAGCTTCAAATATTTATACAAATCACACAGATCTCTTTTACTTTATATTTTAATTTTTTTCCATCTCAGTAATAACAATATAGCATCCTTATGCGATTACAAAAAAAAAAATAATAAAATGAACACGTTTGAGCACATACCCTTGCAAGAATTGAAGCAACCAAAAGGCAATGAACCGGGCACGCCTAAGGTTACTCCTCCAGAAAAAAAAACAAAAATATGAAACTCAGAATGTAATCTATATTTCAATATTGAGGAAAGTAAAAAAAGAAAAATAAAAATCAAGAGGCGGTTCTACGTCCCCCGCCCAACCCTCTCAATAAAATGAAAGCTTTCCGCAATTTACTCAAAATTTGCTCTAAAATTTGCTCTTCCGAACAATTTCCTCTCATCACAGCCAGACCTAAGCCTAAAATAGTCCTCAAACCTTAAGGAGCCCACGATTTAGATCCAACCTCAGCTCTATTAAATCAGTGGATTGGGATTATATGAAATTTAGCTCAAATTCCGTGGAAATCAGCAGCCCTCGAATGACATGGCTCACTGACTATTTCATATCCACTCCTACTATCTCCTTAGAATGCTCTCCTTATGCCCGTTTTTCCTGCTTCCTACAATCGTCTATCTTTCGTCTTTCAAGAGGCGGGTCGGTCATTTTCTTCGGGGATAATCTTATCATTTTCTCATCAAGTCTGCGATCAACAAGCACACCCGGCTTTCAATACACATAGCTGTGTACATTTTGCACTCCTACTACGAGAGGGCTACAAAGAATTATATGGGTAGAGGAGTCTATAACATATACTTCCATTCGAATAGACACCTTAATTAAGTAAAAAAAAAAAAAAATAACAAATAAATCACAAGAGTATGCCCGTTATTTCATCTATTCTATTCTTAAACTGGCCATTAGCAGAACTGTTCGCAACCGCAGCTGGTAGTCTGTTGCAAAGTGAGGCTATCCTTTATTTGATGGTGAATCATTTTAGTTCCAATTTCCATCCACTGGCTGACAGAGAAGAGAGGAACTACCTAGAAAAAACTGAGAGAGAGAGAGAGAGAGAGAGAGAGAGAGAGAGAGAGAGAGAGAGAGAGAGAGAGAGAGAGAGAGAGAATCACCTCGAATAAAAAACTGACAGAGAGAGAGAGAGAGAGAGAGAGAGAGAGAGAGAGAATCTCTAGGATAAAAACAGAGAGAGAGAGAGAGAGAGAGAGAGAGAGAGAGAGAGAGAGAGAGAGAGAGAGAGAGAGAGAATCGCCTAGGATAAGAAACAGAGAGAGAGAGAGAGAGAGAGAGAGAGAGAGAGAGAGAGAGAGAGAGAGAGAGAGAGAGA
>NC_089757.1:22795764-22828264 GCF_040412425.1 Macrobrachium rosenbergii
TTTGTCTTCCACAAATCTCCACCAATATCCAGCCTCTCATTTCATAATTCTTTTACAGGTAGGACTGGGTCTTCTTCATCATTATCTCATCTACAAATGGAACTTTTGTAATCTCGCTTACGATGTCATTTCTCTCTCTTTCCTGCCATCTAACTTCTTATATTCTTCTTAGAACTTTATTCTCAATTAGACAAAATCTTTAAATATAGCTTTCATTGTCATACCAAGATTCATTTCCATACAGTAATGCAGATCATGCTAGACTTATGTATAAACTTACTTTCATATACAATTTAAATATCAAATACTAAATTTAGCTAAAAAGGTCCACTCAAAAATGAATATGTTGAATAATATTTTAATTTCAAATAAGTTTAAATTAATTTCCAAATCTTATTCAGCATGTTCATTGTCTGAGTGACCCTTTTTAGTATTCCATTACATTTCAACTACAAAATAATCCTGTACTGGGTATACTGTTCACATTTATTTGAAAGATTCAACTTCATTTATTTGGTCTTCATCTAACGTTATTTCATTCCTTAGTAAACACTGTGTCCTCATTCCTTCTGTTTTTATTTTTTATTTAGATTTATTTTGAGTATACCATCTCTCTAGATAAAAGATGCATTCTATTAAGCAAGCTCTGAAAATCTTGTGGTGCTTCACAGATTAATATAGCATAATCTGCACATTCTATATCTAAGCCCTCTCTTCTATCTCCTACCACTTTTTCACATTATAAAATTTATGAAACGGGCAATCGGCACAGGTGAAAAATACTCTCTTTTAGAACATACACACACATATACACATACATACATACATACATATATATATATATATATATATATATATATATATATATATATATATATATATATATATATATATCGCATTTCGAAAAACATGTCCATATATATAAATATGCGGAGGAAAGGTAGAAAAAAAGATATTGGAAGCCCTCGTTATCAGTCCATTTCGAGTCGAGAAACAAATACGAAGGTCAACCACTTCGCCGGAAATATGACCTGGGTCGCAATGCATGCAAACGACTTGTGAGCACAAACAAAAAAAGGGAAGAAAAGCATCCACTAATGTTAATGGAACATGAACTCACGCCGGTATAACGAGATTAGCGACCGACAGGATTACCTTCCCTCTACCCCCTTCACGGGAGGCCCACTGGGACGCGCACTGACTTGCGCAAACACACAATGAGGAGGAGAAAAAAAAATGTTTTTCCTATGGTATGATATGAAAGCAAGAAGTGCAATATGCAGTACGTGAAATCATTTCTTTCTACTTTCACAAGTTATCGCCGTTAATAAATCGGTTTCACTAGCTAGAGGATCAAGGTTCAATTCTCTGCCGAGGACGGAGCAATTTTGGCATGTTACGGTAAACTTTGACTCAGTGAAACAAGAAGTGAATGATGTGCCTGGTATTTAATCGATTACAGTGCGTCGCAGCTAAAGTGGCAACGACCATGAGGATAGACAACTCTTCACAAAATACTTGCACAAAATCCGAAGGGTAAAGAATGCAAAAAATAAAAGTTTAAAATTATCACTGATCTTGGAAGGTTAAATCCCCAAATCTTTTTCTAAAGAGCAATTATCCGTTGGAATAAAACACCGACGACACCCTCCTTTTAGATTTAATAAAGGACAAGCGCATTAAATAAAAACGATGAATTACAACTTTTACAAGCATCACCCAAGGAAAAAATAAAAAAATTTTACTTGTAATTCATCTCGCATATACCCGCCCCCAAAAAAACAACCAGTTGTATAAGAAACTTTAGCAAAGGAAAAAAAAAAAGGAATGCGCAAATCCACAGAAATAAACATCATTAAGCTGGTGGCTTAAAATGTCATTTCCCTTTTTGACATATGAGAGGAGCTTAAACTCAATTCGCCAAATGAAACAAACTGAAATGCGACAGGGAACACACACCTTCTAGAGGTAATGGATTTTTGTTGCTTCTTTTATTTTATTTGATCTTTTCCTCTATCAAAGCAATTTGTCTAAGAACTTAACTTGTAAAGCAGACTCATTGAAATAAATTATTAGTTTTTTCCTAAGAAACGATAGGTGGAACGGGCTACCCAGTGCCCTTACCCTGCCCCAAACTGAAGAATGATGCCGGAGAAAACAATAAGAATAAGGACTCACGAAGAAAACTTTAGATTCTCCCATTGAAAAAGAGGTAGATGCCTTTTCTCACACAGGGGAAACGAAGACTTCCGAGCTTTCGTCTTTATTTCAGCATATACCTGAATCTTGAAATAAAGACGGAAGGTCGATAAGCAACCTTTCCTTGCTTCTGGGAGGACTAAGATTGATGACATTCACATAAATTCTGTGAGGTGTATCAAAATGGAGGATAAAGATCAGGCTATAAATTAATTGTTCCTGTAAACCACCAATTTAGCAGACGACTTCTCAAAGATAAACAGAACGGAAAATGTTACCTACGAGTGTTGAAGAAAAGTGAACAATAATTATTATTCAAAGATTTCATCAACCGGACATGGACAACATGCCGGAGCCACATTCCGTATCTAGAGAACAAAGAAGTGCGTCCGACGGTACAATTTTTATTCTGTCATTCTGAGCAGTTTGCTTTCCTTTGGATTTTAGTGCTCTCTTCCTCGTAAGGAGTTACGTATACCAAGGCCATAAATTATAGCTGCAGGAAGGAGGCTTCCAACTTCTGCCCTAGCCATTAGTCTTACTGGACAAACAGAACAGAATTACCTAGAGCTCTAACATTTTGTACATTCTTACTGACAAACGCTATGTGCATACAGGCATACATAGGCACAGTCGTACATAAAAATCACACACATGCAATATATATATATATATATATATATATATATATATATATATATATATATATATATATATATATATATATTATGTTGTGTTACTGATCCTAAAATCTTGAGATACCATCTCGTTTTCATCTTAAAAAAATTTATAAATTTAGTTTACTGAGGTCTTGAAATTTTAACAAAATAATGGATGGAGATAAAATGCAAGGTGACTGCCAAAAAATTTGAAATAACTTTCATAAATAGCTTTGGTTAATGAAATATAAAAAGAGGAAAATATTTGTGAAAAGAGGAAAGAGCCACTAATATCAGAATAAAAAGAAAGGCAGCGCTTAGCAGTAAATTTCTGTTTCTGAAGTGGAATCAATAAACAAGGAAACTTAGGTGGAAAACACAAGGTTAAGATGGAATTCAAACAGAGAAGATTTCAGCTGAAATTGAAATGACACCTCGTATACTCACTAGGCTACTTGGAAGAATAAGAAATGATGAAACAAAACCTACTGATTGGGAATTAGAAGTTACCGTTCAGATGATAACCATGGAAGGCGATGTACTTTCGTCTGTCGTAATAAAAAATATTCAGTGAGCTTATTCTTAATAAGCTGGAGAAATAAACAGATAAAAATAAAAAAAAACAAATCAGAGATGATCTATGAACCAAAAATCAGGGTAAGACCACGAAACCACATCGAGATGATTTTGGTGATTTGCGAATAAAAAAGCTATTATTAGAAGAATATTACAAGTCAGACGCAGGATCGAGTTAGAAATAATGAAATGTTACATTAACGGAAATCATTGAAGTTCCATATGCAGATAAGATGGCGATGAGGGTGAGGTGAGGATGGTTTGGACGTGTCCCTTGTACAACATCTGGAAGAACACTATTCGTTAGCGTCAGTTGGGCTCCTATGAACACCAGAAGAGTTGGAGGCCTCAGGCCTACTTCGATGACATGGTAGGCTGGAAATGAGTGGAGATTTATGGATGATAAAGTACAGACAAAGATATGAGAGGCGGATTTTTATAGAGGTCCGAAACGAAAATTAATTAAACTCCCAGGTGATTTCTCGACTTAACTGATGGATGATCCTTAGAGACCTAAGATCATACATACTACATCGACAGTTCTGTGAACTACCTTCCTCGGCGTTACAATATTTTATTAAGAAATTACTGCTTAACAATAGTATTTTTTTTTTTTATAAAAAAAATAATCTAACAGTCTGACAGAACAAAATGTTAGGTTCAAGTACGACAGAAGGCGAAATGGAGAGGGTGCTATCTTAACAACATATTTCATACCATAAAATTCCCTTCCTTAATTCCACCCCGTTTAATAAAACAGTTTTATCCATTCAACTGGTTTTTTAGACTAACGTCACAAAAACAACGGTTATTGATTTTTTCACTGAAAAGGAAGAGGAAAATGACTGTCTTATGAGATTAGCAACTAGGCATAAATTATTTCCAAATTTAATGCACTCTCGATTAGGAGAAACGATACAATGCTAGCTAAAGTAATTTTCCTCCACGAGAGATGTCTGCGATCGACCTTACTGGCGAGTCCTTCAGTTTAAAATGCAAATTACGTATATAAGATTGCCATTACCATAATCTTCGTTACTTGGCAAATCCTCAAATTTCTCAGGGCACTTGTCTGAGAGCTTCAAATCTCTCTCTCTCTCTCTCTCTCTCTCTCTCTCTCTCTCTCTCTCTCTCTCTCTCTCTCTCTCTCTCTCTCTCTCTCTACAAGGTATCAATAAGAGATGAAGGATAGACTGAGATGATCATCATGTAGAACTGGTCATTACTACCATTGGGTCATATTGGACAATGCATAAAACGAAAGATAAAAAAAAAAAATAAAAGATTGCGTCAAGGAAAGGTAGAATAAGTTACCTATGGATGAGAGTCCGATATGGAATTTCACGGAAAAGAGAATTTTCAAAATTAAAGACGAATCGCATAGAATATAAAACCGAAATCACACTAAACTTTGCTAAGGACCACCTGGAAAAAGATTATATTCGTGACAAAGAAAATGCTCTAATATGTGAATGTTTATACTTGAAAGAAGACAAACTATAACTCTTGTTTCGTTTTAACAGGAGTTCTTGCATTCGTTTTTCAAGAAAAGGATCCATAAAAATTCATTTTTTGAACAACGTTTCACAATGATTCAATAATGACCTTGGTAATTAACACCACTGATTGTGATTACATACGAATATATTCTAAGCTGCTTTGAAAAAAGATTCTGAATCAAATAATTAGTCGGAAAGCATTAATTTGCTAACCTTTAAGGAGGAGGAATAAGCCTGCAAAAGTCAGTCATATCCTAATTTTCAGTCAACCATCGCTCACCACTGAGTCTACCAATTTCAAATTCAAGGTTACTTTACATGAACATAAAAACAGCATTTCCGCGACTAATTTAATGTTTCAACAATAACAACAACAGTCTACATCATTATCATCATCATAAAAATATTGCAATTGCAAGTATTACCTCTGTTATAATTTATATGTAATAGCAATAATTAAGAACTAACTTGCCATTTTGAACAGGTACACGAGCAAACAGGTTTACTGATAAGCTAATGGTTTTTTCTCTTTTTATTTCAGAAATTTCACTAAACAAAGATCAACCATAGAAAAAAATTATGGCGAGGTAAGTAAAAAGTAATCTAACTTGAATTACTTCTGTTAAACGAACCAGATTGTGTTCGCATGATACACTGCTCTGAGAAAATGATTGCAGTAAAGGATGAGTTTACATTCAAACACGCGCACACACATTCATACAAAAACGCACGCGCGCGCACGTACACACACACACACACACACATATATATATGTGGGTGTGTGTGTGTGCGTGAGTGTGTGTGTTTCTGTCTGTCTATCTGTCAGCTTATATAAAATTATTTTGGTAACTCTGCATGCAGATATATAAAATGGTCTACCGTTCCCATTTTCTCTTTATCTTTTCTCAGTTGTCATGTTTGCATAATCTACATATTTGTCACCTCTATGCATGTAAAAACAATTACTTATTTGCAAAGAGAGAGAGAGAGAGAGAGAGAGAGAGAGAGAGAGAGAGAGAGAGAGAGAGAGAGAGAGAATGTCAATAAGATATAGTGACAATATGCTGACAAGGGCAGGCTTAACTCATTACTTCCTATGTTATAACAAAAACATATTTTTATCTGTAAGAGAGAGAGAGAGAGAGAGAGAGAGAGAGAGAGAGAGAGAGAGAGAGAGAGAGAGAGAGAGAAATTTTAATAAGGCTTAAGTGATAATACCCTGACAGAGACAGGCTTACCTCGTTACTTCCTAAAATACTGAGTCAAACACAATTAAGACCTAGGAATTTTGCACGTGGCAACTTTCAAGTCGTTTTTCCAGTCATGTTTTGAATTTAAATATTAATAACCTTATAATCAGCTTCTCGTTGTCCCAGTGCCACCGAGCCATATCGATAACTCAATTTTACCATAAGCTTTAGCAATCCTCAATAGTTTCTTTGGTACACACAAACGACTCAATCAGAGAGTTCTAACAAAAACTGAAGTGATAAGGAAAACACTATTGTAAGTGAAATGCTAACGAGAGAGAGAGAGAGAGAGAGAGAGAGAGAGGCTTCATTTCGCCCAATAAGTCTTTTTAATACACCCCGGGGGATAGATCCAAGCATGCAACGCAAATCGTGGCTCGAAGTGGGCCATTCCGAAATTTTAGTATTCCTGGCACGGGGCTATTTCATAAGCGTCCCTTATACATTAAGCTCATGTAACCCAACGTTTCCTGGGTATCTACGCTTTTTCTGTTTCAGTGAGTTGCTATTTGATTGTAACTGAAATTTTGTTTCCAGATACCCGACAGGAGATTGTTCTTTATCTATAAGCCTTGAACATGGTTATTCTAGATTTTCAGTTATTAACTTTTGTATTTTATGGTTCTCCGTGTATAATGTTATCGACATATGAATGGCACGCTATAGAGAGAGAGAGAGAGAGAGAGAGAGAGAGAGAGAGAGAGAGAGAGAGAGAGAGAGAGAGAGAGAGAATTATAACCACACGCGCCCCAGAAGATGCATATCATAGAAGTCATATGTTCATTTCCGGAATGGCCGCATATGAACGCAGTGTATGGTCGTTTTCCCTGGACCTAGAACACCCACACCCACACCTCACCCAAACACCTACCCACCCACCCACCCACACACGAACATACCCTAGCGCGAACAAAGTATTTCTCGTTTGTCTGCTGCTTGATAATATATCAACCCGAACGACCCATAAATACACAGCCTATTTTATTTCTCACCAAAGGAAAATTCGAATTTTTAACAAAAGGGAAACGAACTATTTTCGAATAGAGAAGGCAAGAAAGTTCCGGAAAAGATGCCTAAATAATTTTCAGATGCAATATACTCGGAAATATAATTCATGCCTTTCCCATGATCCGTAATGTGAGGGCAGAGGGCGGTTGTTACTGATCCACCATTAATGAGATCATCAGAAAGATCATCACAGGAGACGCATTATCTCAGCGTCATTATATTGCACATCAGGATGGAGTTACTTGGTTCATCAATTTTGTTTAAATATTATGAAATCGTGATTGTCATCACATGATCAAAAGAACACTGTCAACGAATATTTTTTTTTTTGGTTGAGAATATCAAAATAAAGACAGGTTACTCTTAATACATATTTCCTTGCTTATTTTTGGGAAATGCCTTTCGTATATGAAGGAGTAAATTTACTGCACTTATTATAAAAACAAAGTAAAAAATGCGCCGAAGTTTCTTCGGCGCAATCGAGTTTTCTGTACACAGCATAATCAAGGCCACCGAAAATAGACCTATCTTTCGGTAGTATCGGTATAATGTTGTATGAGCCGCGGCCCACAAAACTTTAACCACGGCCCGGTGGTGGCCTATCCTATATCGTTGCCAGAAGCACAATTATGGCTAACTTTAACCTTAAATAAAATAAAGACTACTGAGGCTGGAGGGCTGCAATTTGATATGTTTGATGATTGGAGGGTGGATGATCAACATACCAATTTGCAGCTCTCTAGCCTCAGTAGTTTTTAAGAGCTGAGGACGGACAGAAAAAGTGCGGACAGACAAAAGTGCGGACGGACAAATAAAGCCGGCACAGTAGTTTTTTTTTACAGGAAACTAAAAAACAGAAGTGAGGAAGAAAAAAGTATCCGACAATCTTCGGCAAAATATGTTAAATGTTGCTACCAAGACATCATTTTACCCGATTTTTAATAATCTCATTCAGAAATGAAGCGAAAGTTCAAGACAGACCGCTTTAAAGACCAAGATGATAAAATCCCTCTTTTCAACAAATTAAATATAATATTCAGTTGCGGCAACAAAAGAGTGTCTGCTTTGAAAACAAAGTAAGTTGGCTCAGTCGTAAAAACGTCATCACAATTAGCTCATTATTGCAGAAAATGAGACTAAGATGCATAGCCTGAGCTATGTAGAAATGAAGGTCAGTTCCAAAACCAACACTTGACAACTTATGCACACACTTACAGGAACTTGTTTATGAAGAAAAAGATTTTTATTTCTTAAACAAGATTTTTTAATATTCTCCTTTAACGAAGAATATCCCAAAAGAAACTTTTAGAAAAAGAACAATAGTTTGGGTGCTCAGGATATCATCTTAGATAAACGAATCTGAGGCTGACAGAACAACGTACACCTCTTGGAAGGTTTTCGTTGCAGTGAATTGGTTAAGAGGGAGGGAGGAAGAGAGAGAGAGAGAGAGAGAGAGAGAGATGGAGTCCTTTTCACAAACTCCTTCTGAAACTCGTCGACGTTGACACATCTTTTGTTTCTTAAGTGCTTCAACAAACAGTCCTTGTATACAGAAAGACAAACGGAGAAATAGGGATGGATAAACTTTACAATACTTTTGGAAAGGACTGCAGTATGGTTGGTGTGATAGAGATACAACATAATTAGCCTAAACACACACACACATACATACGTGTATATGTGTGCATGTGTATATATTTATATATATATATATATATATATATATATATATATATATATATATATATATATATATATATATATATATATATATATATATATCTGAATATAAAAATCTGAATATATCGACAGTCCGGGACCAGAATTTTCAGTTTATTTCCGTCCGTCAAACTCTTTTTATTTATCAATCTATAATTTAATTCTGAAAGTAACGTGACGCATAACATACCCCTGGTTCCAGCATGGTTATTGCCCGATAAACACGGATATATCCCATTCGCCTATTCCATTTGTTTGTCTGAATTTGTTTGTCAAAATATTTCGCAGGTGGTGCTCTGACGTCACTCCCCAGGACCATACGCGAATGGTTCGTGTATTCGATTAAAACTGCATACAGCTTCATAATTACTGAAGCCAAATTTGACGAAAACTATGCCAATGCAGTCACGAGAATAATGAAATACAGAAAATATGAAAGTAAATATTAATATTCGTGCATATATCACTGGGCAGCACACACACACAAAGAAGTAATTTAATCTATAACTAATTAATTTATTAACATGACGTATATGGAAAATTTCAGATTAGATGCAAAAGGTTTAAAATGTTACTTTGTGTCTTGAAAAACCAAGAGAAAAAGGGGAGTGCTTTGTATATGTCAAATTGCATTCTCATTTTTTTCTCATTACGGCAAACTTCGTTTCAAGTACAAGGATAATGATCTTGATTTTAACAAAAAACAAAAAACAAAAAATCGCCTACTAAACGTACTTACTGATCAACTGAACGTTTTGGGGAAGATGACAAGAGTTCTACTAATTTGATAAATTCATGTTACAATCATTCTTAATAAAATTTAGATTACGCCTGTATGCTTACACAATTCGTTGTCCTATATAGTAATGTCATATATTACTCAGGAATCTCTTAATCCTTTCCAAGTTCTCTTCGTCTGTTTCATTTCTAACCTCCCCTCAATCGACCTCGAAGTTATGAAGTACCACAGATAAATAAATGAACGAATGAGTAACCAAACATCAATTCTTAACGGTACTAACAGTGACGAATAAACACAATGACTTCGTGGAATTTTTGTGATGATTTCTCGATTTTAACTGTATCTCCTCTCTCTCTCTCTCTCTCTCTCTCTCTCTCTCTCTCTCTCTCTCCTCCTCCTCCTCCTCCTCCTCCTCCTCCTCCTCCTCCTTCCCGCTTTTTAGCACGTCAATCTTTTAATGGCAGGAGAACATTACCAACGACAAGAAACTGTTAAAAATGAAGGGAGAATTACTATTGCATATCCTTACCCAGACCATTCCTGAGTGGTCTTTGTGGCCCGTGCTTTGCTCTAATATCAGGAGGGTCAAGTAATAATAGTAATTAAGGGTATTATCTGAGGGGGACTGGTATTAGTGCAAGGACAGCATGGTATGCCACAGAAAACCTGACAACAACATTTGACTCAAGTCATCTGAATATCTGTTAAATTACTACTATTGCGAAGTCTGGTGATATCACTACTGCCACCACTATTAATAGTAATAATTCTAAAAACAACAGTAACAATAATAGAATTAAAAAAAAAACACTTATTCAGAAGACTAATTAGGTTAAAAACCAAAGCTTCCCATCACCCTGAGAGAGAGCCCTATAGCCATGTCCCAGTTAAACATAAAGGGGAAGTACCGCTCCAGCTTTACTGGAGAAGATCCCCAGCATATATACCCGGAGGCGGACAGCCTTTTCTGGTACGAGGAAAATTGTTTATCCGGACACATCCGGTTTTTTCGTTCTTACTTTCCTTTTTTCTTTAAGTCACTCATGCTTACTTCAGACTCAATCACTATGAGTGATTTGTTCTGTTGAGAGAGAGAGAGAGAGAGAGAGAGAGAGAGAGAGAGAGAGAGAGAGAGAGAGAGAGAGAGTTAATATGGATAACTTTATATACAATAAATGTACTTTTTTTTATATTTTGTCTTTTTGTATCAGAATTATGAATGAATAAGATAATGTAGTACCAATAACATTCAACTTTTAAATAAGTATATGTGTATGTACGCATTATACATACATACATACATACATGCACACATATATACACATATATATAATCATCATATATAAGCTGTTTTCCCTAGTATGGGGTGACTCTAAGGAAAAACATTTAAAAATAATTACTACTACATTCATCTTTTGAGAGAGAGAGAGAGAGAGAGAGAGAGAGAGAGAGAGAGAGAGAGAGAGAGATTCTGCTTGACTTCATAATCACAACAATCGCTGGGGCGAAATGAACTATGGGAAAAGATCGCCAAGTATAAAATCCCGAAAGAAAACTTTTAGTGAAATTACCCGAAGCGGATCATATGCCTTTAGGCCTAACCGCCGAGGGAGCAGCAGCGGATGTCACATTTTTTATTTACCGCGATAAATTATTAGGGTACTCTTTTTTTTTGAATGACACTGTGATTACAATTTCCCCTGTTTTCCTTATTCTGCGTAGGTATCTGATATCAAGCCCTTGTATGTTATGAACTAATTACTAACCTCAAACTTAACTGTAAATTCCAAGGAAATGCTCTCACAGCATAAATGACTGTCATTATTATTATAATTATTACTATTTAGGAAGGCGTACCTCTTGTATACATTATTCATTCAAAACTATGGCTGCTGCAGCCGAATTAAATCTATAATGATACAGCAATAATTATTACAACTGTTATCATAACAAATGTAACTACGGTAGTTACTGATATGACAAATCACATATGCCATAATCTTTGTTTCCTCTTCGCAAACTTCTTGTGAAGAAAAGAATAATTAAAAGGGGTAAAATGAAAAATAAAACCACAATATGAAAAATACCAATAAAGTAATATTTTATATCTTATTATAAAATACTTGAGAAAATTATCTAGATATTATTAATGAGTTCCAACTGGAGACTAATGATCTGTATCGTGCGACTGTGTAATTTATTCATGACGAGGGAGTAAACGAATTCCCCATAAGAGCCAAGACCTCACTAAACAAAAACACGTCATAAACACGTCTGGCTGTCCGTTCGTCCTTGTCTGACAGAGTCGCCTTTATGGACCACAAGACCCGGCGAAAAAGTTGGGATCAAATCCTGCAGTTTGCAGCATGTTGCGACGAATATGAAGCTGCAATTCGTTTTCATTCGTTTAGTTCCCCGTTTTAGAACCTGCAACACTACTATGAAACAGAAAGCAATTAACTTTCGGGAGCCACATTGCTTTTCTGATATCACCCCTACAATTCGACGCCTGAAGTGTTGGGCAACATCGAGGGTAATGTTAGGCAGCAGCTGCAATGGTAAGTAATTACAATCCTAAATGTAACGAAAATTTGTTCTGACATAGGTATTTTATTAAGATACAAGTAAAAATGCGCAGAAGTTTCTTCGACGCAATCGAGTTTTCTGTGCAGCGTAGACACCAAAAATCGATCTACCTTTTGGTGGTCTCGGTATAAGGCTGTATGAGCCGCGGCCCATGACACTTTAACCATGGCCCGGTGGTGGCCTGTCCTATATAGTTGCCAGACGCACGATTATGGCTAAATTTAACCTTTGATAAAACAAATACAACCGAGGATAGAGGGCTGCAATTTGGTATGTTTGATGATTGGAGGGTGGATGATCAACATACTAATTTGCAGCCCTCTAGCCTCAGGATTTTTTAAGATCTGAGGGCGGACTGAAGAAGTGCGGAGAGAAAAAGTGCGGACGGACTGACGAAGCCGGCACAATAGTTTTCTTCTACAGAAAACTAAAACGCAACAAAAAAACTTGGCGTAAGAGTTAATTGGTTTTCGATTGAAATTATTACCAAACATCCAACAATACCTCCATAGCGCAACCTAATTGTTTATCATAAATTACCTGAGACGACGTTCCACCAGGTCTGAGGTAACTCAAAATGATAATAATAAAAATAAATGTCGCAATTCGTGACCTTTGTTAAAATCATTTCAGCTGATGCCGGTGACTTTATTAAGAAATTTCTAATTCTAGTTTTGCCACGACATGATCACGAGATTTGCTTCCCACGAGCGATTCTTCCACATCGGTGCTGTTGTTCATCTTCCCGTGGGAAAAAAAAAAAAAAATCTGATCCAAGAGTCCATCAGCCTTCAAGAGTCGTATTGAATCCTTTCTGCCTAGAACGCAAAGAAGCTCTTTCCCCGAAAATGCTTTAATGGAGGCGTGGGAATTTTTGACTAATCTATGAAGGGCACCAATTTTTCATGTCGTTATTCCAACTCACATGAATATAAGGTTCAGACTCAAGATTGTGGAAGGCTGCACAAAATTTCGAAACACTGGACCTTTTTAGACGAAAACAAACACGTTTACACATATCACTGTACCCAGCTAGACAACTTTTCATTTACTTATTTGACACAAATATAAAAACGTAAACCCATATAAACATACTATATCTAACTATCTCTCTCTCTCTCTCTCTCTCTCTCTCTCTCTCTCTCTCTCTCTCTCTCTCTCTCTCTCTCTCTCTATATATATATATATATATATATATATATATATATATATATATATATATATATATATATATATATATATATATATATATATATATATAAATATAAATATAAATATAAATATAAATATACATACATACATATATACATATATATATATTATATATACAGTGTATATTATATATACATACATAAACTAATTGATTGATTCATGGGTCCTTGCAGTCAACTGGTTTCTTTGCACTCACCTCAGTAACAACCAGACCCTTAGTATTTCTGTTAACCTAAACAATGAATTTCTACCTGAGTTTTGGTCGGTTGGAGTATAACTATACCTGAGAGAAGTTTGACATGAGGTTAGTTTAAGTAATGAGAGGAGTTCTCTCTTTACCTCGAGGCTAGCAATCTTACCCCCACAAAACTTGCTAAGGACCGTAAGGTTATATTCCCTGAGATCCAGTCTCTAAGGGGAAAGGGGTATACGTAATATAAGTTTATGTATACATATTCATATACATACAGAGATGTATATACATACATACATACATACTTACATTCATACATACATACATACATACATACATACATACATACATACATACATACATACATATATATATATATATATATATTATATATATATATATATATATATATATATATATATATATATATATATATATATATATAAATGGCGCGTGTGTTTTTGTATATGTGGCTGTGAGTGGTTATCCCATTCAAGGTATGTAAATTTTCCAGCATAAAAGTGTACAGCCCTCACAAATAATTATTAGTTTTGCAAACGTCTCAGAATCAGAAGATCTGGATTTCAACAAACATGAAAGGAACGGTTGGTCTAAACAACTCTCGCGGTGATTAACTTTCACAAAGCTAACGACAAAACTTTGCGGTCAGAGCCGCTTTAACTTTTACAGAAGACGAAGACAGAAGACTTTCAGACAACAGAATATTGTTCCAAGCAATGGGAAACACTGAAAGATAATAATGACGTTCAATATAGCATGATATTCTTAGCTGTTATTCCCTTGATTACATAAAAAGCCCATTTAGTATCATTTACTATTTTCCTTGTCGCCACAAGAGAAGAGCTTCCGTCCCCTAGCCTTACAGACATTAGAAGTGTCTTCTTCACTTTAGGCATGATTAATCAGGCGCACAACGACAGACAAAAATGAAAATGTCTGAAAACTGTATTCACGCACATCCTAATTTTTTTTGCTTTCAAACGAAAAACTAATTTCCATTCTTTAAAAGCATAAAAATTTTTCTTCTTGCAAATGAAAAATATTGCAATTTTTATTGTATAAAAACAACCACTTTCATTGGATTTTATTGCTCTAAAAGAGAAAAATGATAAAAGGTCATTTTTCCTATTATAATAATTGCACATCTGGCGACAGAGGAAGCCGATTAGGAATCCTCTTAATCTAAAGGCTAATCCCAATGAATGGAGAGAGAGAGAGAGAGAGAGAGAGAGAGAGAGAGAGAGAGAGAGAGAGAGAGAGAGACAGGGTTGCAAAAAATAAAAAGATAATAACTGATGGAGCCATTACGAAAGAACCATTTGGCAAATAAGTACTTCTCTCCCTTAGAATGTCCCAGTAAAGAAGACAAACATTGACAAACATCATGTCGATACAAACAGACCAGACAACCATAAACAAAACAAAAAAACTCCTACACAAAGCACGACGATGAAAACTGTAAAAATACAATCGTTAAGAGTACGAGAAATGTAACAAAAAAGGCAAAGGAATAAATAAAATATGGAAAAGACGCCAAAAGCATTTTTACGCTAAGCTTCGCGGATCTGGCCGGAAGCAGGAGGAAAAGTTAGCCCGGTAAATAAAAAAAAGTCTGGTTACCGACAGTCCTCCGGGTTTTTTGAAATACAAAAAAGATGTCGTGGAAATAAATAGATAGAGGAAAATATCTAGGCACCCAATTTCATTTATTTGTTGAGAAGTAATCGGACAAATAAATATGCTGACACCCAAATTATTCAATAAAATAGTTAAACATAACATATAAATGGTTGAACAAACAATTATATACAATTTTAAAAGTATATTAATGTATATCTTTGTATATATATGCATGTAGCCTTCACAGCGTTACACTCGTCCCGTCTTGAAAAACAAGAACCGCTTTCTTAGGTTGAAAGGACCAGTTATGAAGCCGCTGTACCACAAAGTGCTCTTTTAAAACACTTAAACCCATTGGTCGTTTCAACGACAGTAACACGTTGACAACTCCGCAACCGGCCCCGCCTCCGCCCCCGCCCCACCGCCATTTCCAGGTAAAAATAAAAACAAGGCGAAATCTAACATTATCACTGTTACCAACAAACCAAAGACAGAAACAAAACTAAAACATTGCCTCAAGCAATAAAAAGGAACTAACTTAAAATAGGGCATTTGGACACAATAATGGCTGAATAACCCGTTACGACATGCAGGGTTTATATAATATAGTTGACTTAGGAATTATCTTAGCTTTTTTTTCAGTATAAAAAAAAAGTAATTGTAAAACTCTACACAAAATCTTGCTTAAACAGGGTGGCTATTATCATTATAGTTCGCAGAGATCTTGAAGCTTAAAAATTAAAAGAAATATTAATCTTATTCCATGGCAAAGCAAGTTATCGAAGACGTTAATTAATATAATCATGGTTAGGCAAAATTCTAAATGAATACAAAATGTCCACTTAAGCAGATCAAAGAACACTGACACGAAAATATAATATTCAACTACACACACACACACACACACACAGAAAGAGAGAGAGAGAGAGAGAGAGAGAGAGAGAGAGAGAACGTTCTCTGTCCCGTAGCAACATGCATCAAGCAGATGGCTCATCAGAGCTAAGGCCTATTTTTTGCGACAAAAAGTCCCCCATAAATATCTCCCTAAAATCTCTGTAATATTCATGTTTTGTGTCAAATTTTCTTTATTTAGTTTGATAAGCTCATACTGAATGCTTATCAACTGTTACGTATTTACAATCAAAAGGTTTACAGAATCGTGTAAATTAAAAACTAAGGTCAGTCTTAAAATCGAAACAAATCAAATATTTATTTATTGACAACGAAAAGCAAATAAATATTCAACGTATTCCTGTTCATTCTAACAGCTTGAATTGCGACTGTAATAATGGCAGTATAATTCTGAGATTGGAATTTCCTCATATACGTATCAATATTGAGCTTTAATTTCAGTTATAAATTGCTATAGTCTTGACACTGGCAACTGAATCGAAATTTAATTTCTTAATTATTACAAATTAGTTGCAACATCACGAATTCTATAACCTGAGAGTTTCGCTTTTAAAATATGCATGCATTTCTTTTAGGAGAACTCGTGAGAGGAACCCCAAAATTGGTACTTGGTAACAGAGCAACTCTAAAGCTGACCTGGGCGAACAAGGGTTGGGTGGAATCCAGAAGGGAAAGGATCTGTCTCAAGACAGACAGAGAGAGAGAGAGAGAGAGAGAGAGAGAGAGAGAGAGAGAGAGAGAGAGAGAGAGAGAACATTCCCAGAAGAATAAATACTTATTCAGCTCCTGTCTAATCCACATGTACAATATAACGTAAAAGTTCATGCATATTTGTGTACATGCGCGTGCTTCTGCCTAAGTAGAAAAAATAGACCACTACCTTCAAAAACCAAAAGGGCGCTTCCAAGAAATGTCACCTTCCACCTTTCAGAACAGCACCATCCTTTTCGCCGAGTTATCTGAAAACTTTCTTTAATCCCGCACGCCCTGGCACTTCAATTTACAATCTTATTTACGTGCATTTCTAAGAATATTCAGTACATTGTGGGCATAAATAAAAGGCGTTAACACTGCAGTGAAAAGGAGAGACGCAATCCCAGAATGTAGTCGTGTGTCGATGGAGTGAGTATTGTGAAGAATTCTGGAGAGTGGAAAGTAAGATAGACAAAGATGAATGACGCAAGAAGGAAAGGGTCAATATATATATATATATATATATATATATATATATATATATATATATATATATATATATATATATATATATATATATTACCTTGCAGTTTGGTGTACTTATAATGGTTTTGTTGGATAATTACAACATTTTACCCGTTTTTTTAACTAGACGAAAAGTGGAAAGAGAAAAATTCCCCCACTTATAATCAGTTACAGCTGAGTAATGCCAAATATAGATATATATATATATATATATATATATATATATATATATATATACATACATACATACAGTGTGTGTGTCTGCCTCTATGTTTGTCTATGCAGTGTGTAACTGCTAACACGGAAATCACTACATAATATAAAATATGAAACAGAAGTGCATGATCTTCCACCATTACTCTACGAAATTCCCAAGCAAATTGCATAAAACAGAAGAAAAAAAATACAAAAACGACTAGGATTTACGAAAATCAACTCAGATTGAAGCAATATAACATCATTTTAGTGCATGCAACGTCATTACACTGAGACTGACCTTCAGAATTTACCTGGGTACTGGATTAACAAAGGAATTGCTGAGGACATTGACAAGAATTACTGATAAATTTTTAGTTTCTCTCAAATCTACTCAGAACATTTTGCGAAATGGGTATTATACACTTGGATTTAAATTGCTGTTTTGATTTGCAGAAGTATTTATGCAGATTCTAAGAGTTTTCTATATAAAATATTACTTCACCTTATTATTATACTACTAGGGGACCAGTTAATTCTATGTGATTTTTCACTTGCGTGTACAAAAAGACCGTAATTCTTCTGACCAGTTCGAATTGAATATTTATGTTAATTTATTCTGACAATTAATTCCTCACTAGTCTGGCCTAACTAGAATGAATCACTGACCTTTATTAGCAATGTTGCAACTCTGTTATGGGACATCGGTTACATGCAGTTTTTTTAGTGTTCTTCTATGAAGATAAAATTTACACTGAATTAATAAAGACACAAAATGAAAATATTAATATATTAATATGAATATAGTATCAGGTCTACATACCACTGACCCATTTCAGCCACAGATATGTAAAGGATATTTAAGAGAAATAATCAAAGATTAGCCTCCCATGTGGTTGCATATTCCTTTAATCTTAATTGGTTTTTGTGAAACAGAGTCGTGTTTATATATGTGTGTGTGTGTGTATGTGTGTGTGTGTGAATATATATATATATATATATATATATATATATATATATATATATATATATATATATATATATATATATATATATTATTTATATACTCTCAAGATTTCGATATCGTAATATTTGTAGTATCAATTTCCAATGAAATAATTTTAAAATATAGGGAGTAATGAAATGGTTTTTCAGGAACTCATGTTCAAAATCATTAGCATATCTTCAAGATGAGCGTGTTCACGTAACTGGGTGAGAGAGAGAGAGAGAGAGAGAGAGAGAGAGAGAGAGAGAGAGAGAGAGAGAGAGAGAGAGAGAGAGAGAGATTAATATATGCTTTAAATATTTTTGCCGGGATTGATTCCAAAAAGCTCATGGTCATAGATACCGCTACATTTAACCCTAATCATAGAGTCAGGGGATGCTCTCGCCACGGCCTCCCCCACCACCCCACCCCCCCACAAAAAAACCCATAGAGGTCATTTCCGCAACTTTACTGTTTCGTATGAACGAAAGATAGGTAGCACTTTACATATAAAGAAAATTACCTGCACAGATGCTCCAGAATACTGAACAAACAAAAACCACATGACAATTACAACAATTCATCAATACTCAGTACTCTCTCACTTGAGAGAGAGAGAGAGAGAGAGAGAGAGAGAGAGAGAGAGAGAGAGAGAGAGGTGTGCTGTCCTATTCACACCATTCAGGAACGTCATCCAAATTATTGACCAGAGGCTGTATCTAAAAATAAAGAGCACTCCGTTCCTCTCTCCCTCTCTTTCCCCGATACCCGACCCTCCTACTACCGTGGCGTGGGTGGGTTCCCTTTACGTGTGCATGTGTGTGAGTGTGAGTGTGCGTGCAACAAAGGCGTGGTATCTTCCATGTGAAAGCTTGTCTTATAGCAGTCCGTCGCATTTAAATTGATGTAAATGTAAAAGTCCTTGCATTTTTAAGAACGTGAAAACACTTTTACATTTAGATCTGCATAAATCCCTCGGCTGATTTATGAAAATCCCTGTAATCCTAGCACGTATAAAACAAACATGTTTTCAATGATGATAAGTCCATGGATGTTCAATCACTGTAATAATTACGCACTGCGTTCATATGCATAGGCACCTGCATTGTTGAATTTCCCACGGGCATCAGTTATTCCGCGAATGATTAAGAATGACCTGACGTCAAAACAATTATTCGGGGAATTACAGAGCGCAGCTCTCCTAAAATATATACGAACTTCTCAGACTTCCTCTTTTTTTCTTTTTCTTTTTTTCATCCTTTTTAGGTGAGCTGCCAACAAACCCTTTTTTCGCTCACCTCCCACAAAACGTTTCCATTTCTCGCTCCCTTTGTAATCTCACCCTTTGTGAAGGGAGATACGCCCCCTTAAAGCTGAGGACGTCTCGGCATTCGGGGCGGACTCTGGATTACACATAAGCAATACCCACATTCAGGCTTGCAATTATACAAAGTACCTGGTCAGGGTAAAATTACGAAGAAAATCCATCGTGCAGATTTTTAAAAAAACTCATATTCTCACACGAGCTAATGCATTTGCGCACACGCATGCGCTTTCTTTATATAACTGTGCGGATGGCTTCCGCTGAAGCATGATATCAATACTCGAAGTAAAGCGTAAGGAGGATTTTACTTCTTACGCCCGCGTGCGCGCACAGACACAGAGACACACAAACACACACACACACAGACGTCTAAAAGAGTAAAGACAACTTTCATTGCAATACAAATCACATTCATAATCCTTTTAATTCTCGAACAAGGATAAAAATGGACAGCAACCGCAAAGAGAATAAGTAAATGTAATCTGAAATTTCCTGAACTCCTTCCCCGGCGTCCCTCTAGCATCAAGGACAAAAAACAGAGCTGCTTTGGGGAGTCTCTACCTCCTTTCATCTAGTTCCGCATGACCTTCCTCCCGTGTTTGTGATGTTGGGTTCGACTTCCACCTTTTGATCTTGGCTTTCAACTTTTGGCCTTTCTTATGCTGATTTTAACTTTTGGCAACATTTGCAATTCGTTTTATACCTCAAGAAACACGGCGATGATACGCCAAACGTGCAGGTCTCTCTCTCTCTCTCTCTCTCTCTCTCTCTCTCTCTCTCTCTCTCTATATCTATATATATATCTCTATATCTATATATATATATATATATATATATATATATATATATATATAAACATACACATAATATATATATACATATATATATATACAAACACACACACATACACATACATATATATATATACATATATATATATATATATATATATATATATATATATATATATATATATATATATATTGACCAGAATACCCACATAGCCATGGTTTTATACTCGTAAATGGGCCAGAATTTTTTTTTTTTACATGCGCATATTCGGCATAATATAAGGATTCCACGAAAAAACAAAGCCTTTCATTTAAGAATGTACGTTTGTTCCCATGATTTACGTATATATTATGCATTACATTTATGTAAGTTATGAAGGTCTGCGGTCACGCCTACCCCCGCCCCTCAAGTTTTCACGTATTCATGTCGGAAAATCATTACACTGAAAATTACTGAAGGACGGTTGACGAACACTTTCCAGCCTGTAATGAACAGACGCACATGCCGTTGTCAAAATGCTTCGCTCTTGATGAGTGACAGATATAATCGACCATCACTTTATCTAATGCTAAAAGAGAAAATCCTTTACTTTAATGTAAATAATTTTCCATAATTATAAAGGTCGATATGATAACACTGGCTAGAAAATTCTAATAACCGAGCATACGAAAAACTATAAACATTTAGAAAATGTGATTTGTGTTTCTGATATAAATATAAAGGGATATGAGTATCGGTCAGAAATATAACACCGTCGACGTTGGTTGCGGTCTGATGTGATCAAACAAGACCGAAAATTATTGTAAACCATTCGATCACAAAATGAATAAATAAAAGAAAAAAAAACAAATAAATAAATTGATAAACAAAGAACTCTTGTACTTTACCATTCACGTGTTTCCTCCTGGTGTTGACGAGACTTACCTGCAAAACAGAAAAAAAAAAAATGTAAACACGAGCGCATCAACAGATAACCGGAAATAGAAAAGAAGAGGCAAAGCCAAACATCAAAAACTGAGACATAAATTAAACGTTTGTAGCTCAACAGCTCGACTGCAATCAAAAACCAAATCGCCCGGTGAGCGATATAAATTGAATTGGCTGGGTAATATCAATAATCAATTCGCTCGTCGCAATGGCCCTATTTTTGGCTCATTCACATTCGGAACCTCGCCTGACATAATAGATTACGAATTTATCATGCCTGTTTGCTCCTCTGGCCTCAATTCATCCGGAACGATAACAACAGATATTACTATATATATATATATATATATATATATATATATATATATATATATATATATATATATATATATATATATATATATATATACATATATATATTATATCTGTGCATTAGTATAAATTACTAAAATATTAACTTCATTCAAACTGGATGGTATCTAATGGAGTTTTTATTCAAAAGTTACAAGTTTTCTTGGACAAACAGTCCACATTATCAAGTATCCGTACCAATAATGTGGACTGTTTGTCCAAGAAAGCTTGTAACTTTTTGTAAACTCCATTAGATACCATCCAGTTTGAATGAGGTCTTTTTAGTATATATATATATATATATATATATATATATATATATATATATATATATATATATATATATATATATATATATATATATATATATATATATATAAGTGTATGTATGTGTTTGGGTGTGTGCGTGTGCGTGTGTGTGTGTATGTATAAATTAATAAATAAATGAGCGTCTTTCCCATTTGGTATTAAGCATGCAATCCAAAGATGTACTGGAGTGAAACCTTTCAAAAGGTGAAGCTAACATAAAAAAAATATTAGAAGCACTAAGAAAAACTCTTCAAAGACCTGTGATAATTAAATTAATTACAAAAAAATATTTACTTAACAGCCACGCTAAAAAAAAGTTCAAGTGACGGAGAAAAAATAAATGATGAAATAAAAAAGTCTGAGATATAATAAAATGTGTATGAAGGGCAGTAACGACTGGAGACTAAAAGAGGAATATATAAGTACTCACAAGGGCCAGGAGAAAGATTTAAAGAAAGACAACATCAGCCATCATCCTGGGCAGGGTACTGAGCAGTAACGCTGGTTATGTACTTCAATTTGCCTTTCTGAGACATGGCACTGAAAGATATGAAATTTATACGCAAAGAATGGACTGACTAATCTGATACTATCAAAGTGGCGTCACAGCAACTCTCGTCGTTAGCTCTAACATACACAAGGGTCAGAGCTTTAAAGGACTCTCTCTCTCTCTCTCTCTCTCTCTCTCTCTCTCTCTCTCTCTCAGCATACACACCTAAATCCTGAACTATAATGCCTAATGTTCTTAAAACACTGGTTACCTTTGGTATGATAAAACACCACATATGTCTGCCAAGCTATTTTCCTAATATTTCAGTGTGTATAAAAACCTAGTATAACATTATAAAGCCCTTGTCCTAGCCCCAGGGAATAAAAACCATTGAGATAACTTATCTATACAACTGGGAAAATTGGGAAAATAATCAACTGCAACAAAGAAATTAGCTCACAGAAGGATAGCTGATAAGGATTAGATCTACAATACATTATAAATTCCCGTAGGGAGGTAGTGCCGTCAGTGCACCTCATGGGGTGCGCTGTAAGCCCCTAGCTGCAACCCCTTTCATTCCTTTTACTGTACCTCCATTCATATTATCTTTCTTCCATGTTGCTATCCATCCTTTCGTAGCAATTATTTCATAGTCCAACTGCAAGGTTTTCCTCCTGTTACACCTTTCAGACCTGCCAACTCTCATTTTCCTTTCCAGCGCTGAATGACCTTATAGGTCCCAGTCCTTGGCCCTTGGCCTAAACTCTATAGTCCATTCTATACAACACATTATTTAAAAAAAAACCTTGGTATTTTAAACAAACCAAAAAATTATCGAAATTAATAACTATGACCTCTCATAAGTGCTTAGAGTAAAGTTATTATGCATACACACACGTGATGGCGATATAAAACAAATTATTTAATATGGATGTATGTATGTATATGTACAAGCAAACAAGGAATCGTATATAAAAATAAAATAAAAAATGACTCACCTATTCTTTTCAATAATTATAGGCTTTTCAGAAAAACGGGAGGGGGGGCGGATGTTAAAGCAGATGACGTAACTTTCGAACTCTAAATTACATAAGCTAAAAATTACGAACACACTGAAAATTAATATCGGCCCTTTTAATAACCCGCATTCTCAGAACACCGCTTTTTTTTTTATGCATTTTTGATATTTCTTACCACGCAGTGACTCTACGAAACGCGCTTTTCTGTAACAAAAAAGGATTTCAGTTTCTCAGTACCTAAAATGAAGATACATTTGGTTTTCCCGAATTACCAGAGAAAACATAACGGTGGCGAGATGGAATCAGGTCATTAACCGTCGAAAAAATCCAAGTGATTCTCCATTCCATTTCTCAGAAGGGCTGAGATTCAGTGTCTTTGTTGACGTTAAATTTCTGTCTTTGTATGTTGTTATAATTTATTTATCTTTCAATTTTTAGCCAAAACTCACAGTCTCAGTAAGCTCAGAACAAAGTGTGTGTATATGAATATCAAAACTGATTTACAAACAATATACGAAAATATAAAATAATAAAAGCGGCATCAGGGAACCACAGTAGTAGTATATAAATTAGGTCAAGAGAGAAAAAAGGAAAATTATGATTAGAAAGGTACCAAGAAGACAAAGAATTCCTTCCTCAATTATTACTGACTACAAGATTAAATCCATGATTCAACAAACACACACACGTAGAGAGAGAGAGAGAGAGAGAGAGAGAGAGAGAGAGAGAGAGAGAGAGAGAGAGAGAGAGAGAGAGAGAGAGAAACTACTAATGCACAGGATGCTGCTCCGAGATAACTGAAAAAAAGGAGGGAGTAAAAATCACATAAAAAGGCAAGATTTATCTGCCGAGACTCGGCCACAGCGGCAGCAGTGTCTTAAAAGCCGAAAGGTCAAAAAGCCCAGAATGTCCCCGAGGGAGGTCGGTTTGGGATGTTAACTAAGAGCGGAAGTAGAAAAGTGGACGCGACGAAAGATTTAACTCTTATTTTTCTATTATTTTCTTTCTTCGACTAAGTTCGCAAATGTTGTTCTCACATTTAAACACAAATGTATTGTTTCAAATTTTTTTTTTAAACATGATTCTACTTCCTGTTTTACATTTTGTTTCATACATGATTCCATTCAGCATTTTGCTTCATACGTTTTTATCATTTCTGAAGGCGAAATTAAAGTACTTAAATTTTTCAAAAGTAAACCATCACAGTTTGCATTATGTCGTGCCGAAGTTAGGATCCTAGATTTTCGTTTTAGTTTTCAGAGCTAGAATTTATTTCCTTTCCTCAAACATGAAATTTAAATTTACATTACATTTGTATCCAGTTGAAAATTTCTATTATTCTTTCTGCCTCATGGAGAAATGTACCCATTACCATCCATTAAGCACAATCAACATTTCAAGCTATACAAAACAGTGATGAGGACAACATCATTTCACGACAAAAGGAGAGCCCATTCAACGTTATGCAAACAAAAAGGAGAAAAACCTTCATCCAGGATTTGTCCAATCCGGCAGGAGACTCAAAAATAGCCTTAAAACCATTGTCACCGGGGGCCACATTCTTTCCGCTAAAGAGGAGCGCTTCCTGAACAAATAATTCCTCTTTAAAATTAAAGCTATAAAAAGGAAGGAGTAAATACAATAGTGCTGCCTGAGCGTTTTAGGGAGAGAGCCGAATCTGCGTAATCATCAAGAGTTATGTCCGTTAACACAGGGAACGGGGGCTGTTCTCCGTGCTTTATATATATATATATATATATATATATATATATATATATAGCTACTATTCTTATTATATATATATATATATATATAATATTATATATATATAATATATATATATATATATATATATAGTGTATATATATATATACCTATATATATATATATATATATATATAATATATATATATATATATATATATATTATATATATATATATATATATATATATATATATATATATATATATATATATATATATATATATATATATATATATATATATATATATATATATATATATATATATATATATATATGTATATATATATATATATATATATATATATATATATATATATATATATATATATATATATATATATATATATATATATATATATATATATATATATATCAACAGGACAGATTTCTCAGCATCACATAATCATCCAATAATGTAGACTGAAAACAGGTATTAACTTCTCCCAGTCTCACCTATCTATAACTCTGCGTAGATTTTTTGATACTGGTTTCATACATTTTACCTAGATCGAATATTTTAACTTAACGGTAAATGGATCGTGGATCATTTTACATGAAATGTTCCTTAGCAAAGAAAAAAGAATGGCAAATCTTAAAGTAAGCATATAATTCTGTTATTTAACCCTATCAAGGTAATTTTGGCAAGGGCTCACATAAATATATGGAAAATTATGTACATATTCATTTAAAAATAGAAAAAAATGACACGAATGCACTCCGAACTGAATGATAAAAACGGAAAATAATGCAAACCAAAATAACATGAATACTGAAAGTGACAGCTATTGAGAATAAATGATACAATGAAAAAAAAACAACTAAAAAAAATAATTATGAATCGTAAAAACATCAGGTACAAATAATTAACAAATTTATTGATCGCAAAAAAGAAATCGACGCTAATATTAGTAGCACTTTATATGTTTGACAAAACGGAAGTCGTGTATCTTAGGAAGACGTGCGTGAGTAACGAAAAGGGTCAGAAAACAATCATGTCAAACTTGAACACTGCCAAACATTCCAAGAAATAAAAATGAGTTATGAAAATAAAATATTGATTAATCAAAAAGTCAAATCTTTCTTGGAAATGAACGAAGCATACGAGAGGAACTCAGAAAGCAGCAAAATGTTGGAATGGAATGGAATTAATGTAAGAAAATAATGTAAGTAAATACATAATAAGAATAAAGAAGTGAAAGAACGAAAAATGGAATAGTAAAAATAAATGTGACCAAATGAATAAAAGTAATTTCATTTACGACTACAGTTAATGAAAATGTATGTACATTTGGATATCATATAGTTGTAGCACATAAAAGTTAAGCACTTTATGGTTGTAATTTGATCTATACACATTTATATATATATATATATATATATATATATATATATATATATATATATATATATATATATATATATATATATATATATATGGAGGAACAGGATAGCTGGAAGACGTGTTACCACTGCAGACATTATTAATAATGTCTGCAATGTTACTACAATCTTCTGGCTATCCTGTTCCTCCTAAATCGAAGTTTTCTAGAAACGACTACATAACCAGATATATATATATATATATATATATATATATATATATATATATATATTATATATATATATATATATATATATATATATATATATATATACATATACGTATATATATAGACTGATAAATAGATAGATATATATTTATGTATGTATCAAGTGAAAACTGAACATTTGTATCTTTTATGTATGAATGCCCAATAAGCATGAACATACACAAGTACACATGCAAAACTAATACGAACTAATACAAGTAAACAGAAATAGATGCTAATACAGACAAGCACACACAAACACACAGCCAATGAACTGACCTGTTTGCTAAATCTCGAGCAGCGAGTTAGAGTAGGGTTCGCCTAACCCATCCTCTTATTGACATAGCAGATGTGTTTGAAATCGCGTCCTTTGGGAAATCGATTGAGAACAAACACAATATCAGGAGAATGAGACTAGTCTTGCGTGAGTGCTTGGTCCCGCAAGCAACGGCAAATACGGCGTATTTACTTGCTTGCTATATCTCTAATGGCCACGGATAAAAAGTTCTGAAATATGTGATTCGGACGCGAATGAGTTGGACTGTCAGATATATTCATTTTAATCTCTCTCTCTCTCTCTCTCTCTCTCATGTATATATATAGATGTATATATATACATATATGCATATATACACATCTATTTATATATACATACGTATAGATGTACTGTATGAAAGCTACGATGATATTGGCAGTATCATCGCCTCACCACTGAGGGGACCTAAGTTCGGCCCTAAGTGACCGGTTCTGTTTCAGATCGAGAGGAAAAATGGCTGAATGGAATATGAAAGTTCTCACTACAATACTCGTTCTCCAGAATATCTAATGGAAATTTCATCATACTTTGCATGTGTCATCTACATACAAATGCAACTGAAAGTTGTTGATTTTCACCCGTATGCAAATTAGGCTGTTGCGGCAAAGTTCATTTGGTCACGCGACCCACAATAAATGGGGAAGACTTCATCTTCCATGGAATGATGGATCTGTGTGTTCTGAAATGGTTCGGTCATGGGGAGAGAATGGAGGTTTATAGGTTGGTAAATAGTGTATACAGTTCGGAAGTGTAGGGATGAAGGAAGAGAAGAACACTCAGAAAGAGACGGGCAGATGGACTATGAGTTATTGGAAGTTAGAGTGCCCAAAAGGTGTAGGTGAATGGAGCAGTGTGTATGGGTGTTCGGCATACTCATGGTGAGCACTCTTTGCAAGTATATGAGGCAGTTTGTGTTATGGAATTTTTCTGTGTAGAGGATTTATTCACGATTCAGAATTTTGTGTAAGCGCAACAGTTATAATTTTCTTTTCTATTTTTAGACACAGGCCAAAAATGTTTTGCAGACTAGTAGCCATGGCTACCATCTGATGGAACGCAGATGGAATGACGTCAGCATTACATGAAGAATATATATACTGCATTTTGCTGAAATCCTAAAAAGGTGATTTTCGCCACAATGGTTTAAGGCATACCCTTCATGTTCTGCATGTATTTTCAATGTCTGTTGGCAAATGAAGGTGGTTGATTAGGTGGCGCATAGTATGCTAAGTAGGTTGTGGTGACGAGGTTACTTTGGTCACTACTCGAAATCTGCATAATTAGGATTGATTTCATTCGAGTTTGGTAGAATTGCTACCTTGTCTGAGATGCTGATCGTGCTTGTGAAAGAGATATTGGAAATGAAAGTCCTTAATATCCAGGAAGGAAGAGTGCGTACAAGGTGGAGGGGAAGGGGAAGGTCTTAGTGTGTGTAGCTGTAGTGTGTTCGACGTGCTGATGAGGTGGATTCTGCTTAAGATTATGGAGCTCCTAATGCTGTTACTGTACAGGGGCTTCATCCATTATTCGGAAACTAGTGTACACGTTCCCTTAAAAGCTCACTGTGTCTCTGTGAATTATGCACCTAGTAATTAGTCCACTGTAGTCTATCGCAACCAGTGGGGTAAAGAGAATGAGAACCGGAAAGATAGAACCTTCTGGTGCCAAAACGCTCTAAATGGAAAGGCGATCTCCATCTGTCTTTTAAGTAAGAAAATTTAACTTTCAGTAGGAAAACTGAAACTTATTATTATGTGATACTGATGCACGACATAAATTCACTCCCCTCTTCTCCTTGATACATTTAAATTTGTAACAGTTTGGAATATCCTGAATGCTAGGACGTATATTTAACAGCCCTGCATATAACCAATTACGCTTCATGTTAATTAAACATTATACCATATGACAAAACCTTATTGCAGAGAGAGAGAGAGAGAGAGAGAGAGAGAGAGAGAGAGAGAGACCAAGAGAGACCAACGAGAAGGCAATCTATGATAATCAAATATTCATTAAAACAACGGCTCCATTAAAGATTTATCACATGAGAGTACCTACACATTCCCAAAGACCTGGGGATATGAGAGGCAGAGAGAGAGAGAGACGCGATTTGCTTTACAGCGTGTTGTTGCAACAACTAAGGTCATAAACGCTTGGAGAGTAAAATTTGATAAAGGATAAAGGTGACGATGATGTTCTTATTTTCCATGAAAATAATATAAGGGACATAAATAAGTATACCTTAGTTTAACCAGATCACTGAGCTGATTAACAGCTTTCCTAGGGCTGGCCCGAAGGATATAGATTTATTTTACGTGGCTAAGAACCAATTGGTTACCTAGCAACGGTTCTCAGCTATTGTAATCCGAACACATTTATAACGAGAAATGAATTTCTATCACCAAAATAAATTTCTCTAATTCTTCATTGGCCGGTCGAAGAATCGAACGCGGGCCCGGCAGAGTGCTGGCCGAGAACGATACCATCCCGTCCAATGAGGAACTTATAAGGGACATAAAACCATATAGACACACACGCATACAAATGCTCAGGCTTGTATGCGTGTCTGGTAATATGGATGCTGCAAATAGCACCCTATGATTCATATAAGCTTCTGGGAGTCAGCGTAATGAATGATGGTAGGATGAGAAAAGAGACTAGTCACAGAACACGTGAAACAAAGAAAAGTGAAAGGAGAAAGGAGTGTAGAAAGGATTTGGATTTATTGATTGATTTAATGTTCTCTGGCATCCTGATAACTAAGGTCATTGATGCCGTTATCATCTGTTGAGAATGACAAAATTTTTATAGAAAATATAGACATCATGACAAGATTATATGTATATATATATAATATATATATATATATATATATATATATATACATACATACATATACATACATGTACATATAGGTTATATATATACACACATACACATATATATATATATATATATATATTTATATATATATATATATATATATATATATATATATATATTATATATATATATACAGGTATAGATATATGTATATATATATATATATATATATATATATATATATATATATATATATATATATATATATAATATATAAAGTTTATAGCTTTTGCAGAAGACCTGCTTCTGATATAAATCTAAAAATGCCACTGGCATCGTAAACAACTTCTTTCCCGAGGGCTTTGGGAAAAATGCACGGACCTCTGAGAGAAGGCTTCTCTTGAGTCATGAAGTGTCTATAAAACATAATGTGGAAAAATATGAAGGGATTGCTGGGCTGATTCCAATCCATGGAAGTGAAGAGTGGAGGTTGAATGCCAGTGATAGACAAAAAGGGTTGAATCTGTTCAAAGGAACTGTTTGCGTGTGAGAGGAACTGAGGGGATGAGAAATGCGGAGTTAAATAAAAGTGGTATATACTGTAGGTTAGTGTAACGGAAGGGATGCATCACTGCCTTTGAGATGGTTTGGTCATGAGGACGGAGTCATGGACACGATCAGTTGTTTAAAGGTTTATATGATTCAAAGTGTTAGCAGAGGGGTGGAGGGAAGCCTCTAGTGTTTCACTGATGACATGAAAGGGTTACTGGAAAGGAAACGCCTAAATATTTAGGAAGCACTACACTGTTTGTGTGTGCGTGCGTGTGTGTATAAGATGGTGGTGCGGGATGTTCGAAGAGGATAGATGTACTGTTAAGAGCTCTCTGTGCATGAGTATGAAGTTGCTAATGTTTTGGAAGTTTTCGACGACCCTCATATGGAAATAACAGTTCAATACATGAAACTGTTACCCCTAACAGACGATGGAACGCAGAAAGCACAACGCAACAGTCACTGCCACATTCATACACTAGTTTCTGAATAATGGATGAAGCCCCTGTACAGTAACAGCATTAGGAGCTCCATCATCTTAAAAAGAATTCACCTCATCAGCACGTCGAACACGCTACAGCTACACACACTAAGACCTTCCCCTTCCTCCAACTTGTACGCACTCTTCATTCTTGGATATTAAGGACTTTCCTTTCCAATATCTCTTTCACAAGCACGATCAGCATCTCAGACAAGGTAGCAATTCTACCAAACTCGAATGAAATCAATCCTAATTATGCAGATTTCGAGTAGTGACCAAAGTAACCTCGTCACCACAACCTACTTTGTATACTATGTGCCATCTAATCAACCACATTCACTTACCAACAGACACTGAAAATACATGCAGAGCATGACGGATATGCCTTAAACCATTCTGGCGAAAATCACCTTTATGGGATTTCAGCAAAATGCAACATATATACTCTTCATGCAATGCTGACGTCATTCCATCTGAGTTCCATCAGATAGTAGCCATGGCTACTAGTCTGCAAAACATTTTGGCCTGTGTCTAAAAATAGAAAAGAAAATGATAACTGTTGCACTTACATAAAATTCTGAATCGTGAATAAATCTTCTACACAGAAAACTTCCATAACACTAACTGCCTCATATACCTGCAAAGAGTGCTCACCATGAGTATGCCGAACACCTATACACACTGCTCCATTCACCTACATCTTTTGGGCACTCTAACTTCCAATAACTCAGAGTCCATCTGCCCGTCTCTTTCTAAGTCTCCCTCCCCTCCTTCCTCCCAACACTTCCGAACTGTATACACTATTCACCAACCTATAAACCTACATTCTCTCCCCATGACCGAGCCATTTCAGAACACACCGATCCATCCATCCATGGAAGATGAAGTCGTCCTCATTTACTATGAGTCGCATGACCAAATAAACTTTGCCGCCACAGCCCAATTTGCATACGGGTGAAAATCAACAACTTTCATTTGCATTCCAATGTAGATGACACATGCAAAGTATGATGAAATTTCCGTTAGATATTCTGGAGAACAAGTATTACAGTGAGAACTTTCATATATTCCATTCAGCCATTTTTTCCTCACGATCTGAAGCAGAATCGGTCACCTGTCAATCCTTTCACGAGAACTAACAATAGTCAGCATCCAAGCAGAATCGC
>NC_089757.1:22830764-22833264 GCF_040412425.1 Macrobrachium rosenbergii
GTAACCGAAATAATAATAAAAACTTCAGCAACTAGAATCTTTTTAACTATTATGCTACCAAAATGGAAGTCATTCTGAATGGCTTCCTTATAAGATTAACTTAAGGGCTAGCGAGGAACTTCTCGTCATTAGGGAGGTCATTTCACGGTTGTAGCTATAGTCTGAATTTTTATAAGGGTAAAAAAATTACATCCACGAATAAAATCTTACACTGAAATTCATGGGAGGTAAAAATAAAAGTAAAGCAGTAGTAGTAGTAGTAGTAGTAACCGATATTATCTGTTCTTTCTGAAATAAAGTAGTAGCAGCAGTAGAAGTAGCTGTAGAACAAAAGTAAAATAAATAGTAGCAACTTGCATACTCTGAACTGACGTGATAGTAATTTTTTACTTTATCAGCAAAGCCCCTTCAGCACAGAATTTATTAACTCACTTTTACAACTTAGGAAGGCCAAAACTAATAACTATCCGAACCTGGGAAAAAAGACTGAAGAGAAAGTCCCCACCGGCCTTCAAAACTTCCAAATTCTTTTTTTTATGAAAGCGGTTTCGAATAAAAACTTCTTCCTTTTTCTTTGCTCCCCGCCCGGAAGTTAAGGGAAAAATTCCCTGGGAAACAGAGCCTATATAACATATATTTATATTTATGTTTTACATAGAGATATTTTACATAGACAGATATACATATATATATATATATATATATATATATATATATATATATATATATATATATATACATATTGGACATTAAAGGTAAAAAAAAAAGACGAGACACTAACACGTTTACCTTCCAACTGCCGAATGAAGACTGAAATTACTGAGCTACAAATATATTTCTTTAGCATCAGTCACATATAAGAAGATCACCAGTACCACACAGACACCTCCTACACACTGCGCCACTCTTCTCTATCTTGTTTGTACACTTGCTCCCTTTCTTGCCAAAATCTCTTTCGAGTCCATCTACCAACAGATTTTATATAACAGATTTTATATATCAGCAATTCCACAAAAGAGTATAGAGGAATTACATAAACATTATATATATATAATGTGATTCATTATAATATAGTTGTACATTGGTCCATAAAAAAAAGGCAGAACCAATTGGTTTCACCGTAAAATGAATCCTTACTGAGCCAAATTTCTGAGCATCAATCAAGTGGTCTGCAAAATACTTACTTAATTTATAGATTTTACTTATCAGCTTTCGAGTCCATCCACCAACAGATTTAACCCAAAATTATTACATAAACACTTGCATTTCTATCGTTCTCCATTCTCTCCTTGTGACCAGATCAACTCAAAATACTTGTATTTATCTTCTCACCAACCCTATACTTTACCACATCCTCGTCGCTCACATATTTTGCTTCTATTTTCAGTCACTTTGCTTCCAGAAGGAAGTGCTGGAGCAAACACTTCATGTATCCTGAATTTTTCATTCAAAAATACACATCTCTTCAAGGCCTATGGAATGGAATAGAATATAGAACTTAGGCCAAAGGCCAAGCGCTGGGACCTATGGGGTCATTCGGCGCTGGAAGGGAATTTGAAAGTAACAGGGTTTTAAAGGTATAACAGGAGGAAAAACTCGCAGTTTGACTATGAAACAATTGTTAGGAGAGGGTGGAAAGTAAGATGGAAAAAAGAAAATATGAACGGAGATACGGTAAAAGGAATGAAAGAGGTTGCATCTAGGGGTTGAAGGGACGCTGAAAAGACCCTTAAATAATGCCTACAGTTCATGGCCTAGAGCAGAGACAGTGACATGTATATATATATATATATATATATATATATAATATATATATATATATATATATATATATATATATATATATATATATATATATATATATATATTTAATATAGATATATAGATATAATATATATATGTATATATATACAGGTGATTTTTTTTGCTTCCAAACTAGTTCCGAAACTTCACCTTGCTGGGTTCCCTAAGAGGGTTCGAAAAAGGCAAACAACTCATCGACTCGAAGCTCAAGAAGAGAGGATCTTGTTTATCCAAACTTTGTTGTTAGTTAGGCATTTACTAAAGACTTTGCAGCTTATTATATTTTCGCTTGCTCTGGGTTGTGTGGTTATTAGGTGTTTCTTTTCTGGAATATAACTTTTCGAATACACCATCTACGATACCAAGAACCACTGGAAATTATCTAATATCCCAATAACTTATTGGATATAGATTACCGTATTGTACATGTATATAAATGCAATATATATACTGTATATATGTGTGTGTATATATATATATATATATATATATATATATATATATATATATATATATATATATATATATATATATATATATATATATATATATTATATATATACAGATGTATATATATAAGATGTATACAAGTATATATGTATATATACAGTATATGTACATATATGTTATGTACATATATGTATGTATGCATATGCATATATGTATATATGTGTATATATACATATACAATACGTTA
>NC_089757.1:22838264-22865764 GCF_040412425.1 Macrobrachium rosenbergii
ACTTCAGTCCCAGGGCGAGGAAAGTGCACCCGAAGGGCGCGGCTCCTTCAGGAGGGGCTGACACGCACGCCCAGTGCCAAGGTATGGGCGCAAGGGCGTGCCACTTCACTCTGTTATTCTCAATGATTTATACATTGTGTGGGAAATGGTATCCTGTATTAATTTCCTCTTGTGGTGGTAATTTAAGGGAAGATTAATAGAAGGTGATAAGAGATAGAAGTTCCTGAGGAACGGAGGAAGATAGAGGAGGAGGTCTGGCGTCCCCTTCTGGATTAGTTGCCAAGACCTTCGAAAAATGAAATGGTGGCACAGGTGCCATGGGAGCTCTAGAGCTCTTTGTAAATTACCTGGAATGTCCCACGCCCGTGTAATTTCGCCTCGAGTCTTTCTTAATGGGACAGTCGTCCTCGGCCGGGAGGCGGAGGGCCCGCGACCGGAGAGGGCGGTAATGGAGTACCACCTGGGCCTGCTGATGCGACAGCTGGACGCAGGAGTGTTCGCTTGGGTTCTACCATGATCCGTCGGCTCTTGTAGTTCATCGGCCAAGTGAGATATGGCAGAATCTGACTTGCAATTGCGTCGCGACGGGCTGAGGCAGAGAGGAGGCGGTCGGGGTGGCGGAGCGGCTCGCAGGTAGCGAACGTGTCAGGCACGGGTTGCGGTGTGCGCACCTGCAGGTGAGCTTCCCGCGGTGGTGGGAGGAACCGTCTCTCTGACCGACGCTGGTAAGCGGTGCCAGGCCGGGGAAGAGGGTCCTGAGTTGATCCCGTGAATGGGGATCGTGGCGCTCTGGCGTTGGCACTAGAGGGCAGAGTCAGGCGCTATCAGAGGTTCCCTGGGCTCGTCGGTCAGGACGGACGAGCAGCCCTGCTCGGGGCATGCAAGTGGCACCGGCAGGAATTTGGCATCTCCTGAAGGGAGATTTGATTGGGAGCCCTGGCACTGGCACTGAGGCAGGGCCGACACTGGAAGTGGGATCGGAACCGATCAGGGGGCCACTGTACATTGTACTCAGAGTGGCACTGGTGGGGACGGACGTCCTGGTACCCAGGGGCGCCAGTCTTGGCTGAGGAGCAGCGGGGGGAGGTTACTCGCGCCCGCCGGAATGATTCTGGGAATGGACCCCTAGATTGTCGTGATTTCGGTGGGGACTGGAAACCGTCCCAGGATGACGTCATAGCCTCCGGGAGATGGCTTGCTACTGCAAGTTGCAGATTTATTGGTGAGGTCGTGAGACTCAATTGGACCGTAGGAGTATCATCTTAAATTGATTTATTCCCTCGATCGTGGACGGCTTTTTCGTCCATGACGATAGCTCGTGAGGAACTCTGTCCCTTCGGATGGGGAGATTTGTCGCCGAGTCCTGAAGCAGTGACTCAGGCGCATCGCTCGCCACCTCGTGGAGGCCACGTGATACAGGCCCCTTCGGCGGGAGGGCCTAACGACTGGGGATCTGTGACGGCCAAGGCGACGGTGGAGTAGTTGATTTATTGTGCGTGGGCATTTCGCCCATGCGAGAATGGCCATAAACTTGCACACGTGCAAAGGTCTAGCTAAAAGTCTTTCGCTGCCCCTGTGGAGGCGAGGCGAGTTACTTGTCGGTTTTCGGGAGAGAGGAGCGGTTTCTTGTTCCGGCACTGTGGAATGCCCCGTTTTTCTTGCAATAATGGTGTTAGGGCTTGCCCAGATTCCCATTTTGGGGAATTTGAACCTCCGAGGAGGGGCGGGGATTATTTTCCGCCCCATGGATCCTTCTTGAGGGTGGTGGTTTCCCACATATCTGCTATTCGGCAACACTCGGTGAGTGTTGCTGGGGCTTTTTCCACTATATGGGTGGCGAGGGCAGGAGGCGACGTGGCGAGGAAATGCTGACTTAAACGCTCGAGTACCGGCGGTGTTAGGTGGCTCGCCGAATCGAGCCATTTTGTCAACGCCGCTCCAATGGTACGCCCAATTGGACCAAGTCTGGCCTGCCTCTCTGGGCTGCTCTCTCCAACGCCTCCTCCACCCGCTGGGGTAATCTGGAAATGCGCTTCGTAACTGCTTGGCGACGGCTTCCAAGCTTCCCGATCGTCGGCGGGAAGGCGTGGTAGGCAACGAGGGCCTTTCCGCCCAGGAATTTAGTGAGAACAAGGGAGAGTTCCGGGGGAGATCGCAGCACTCCAGGACTCGTTCGGCCTTTCTGCCATACCGGGTTCGGACTCGGTCCATTTTGGCATGAACGAAGGTGAGCTTGGCTGAGGCACTCATCCCATGCGGCAGGGGGGCGGGGGGGCTGTCGTTCTAGCACCTGAGCTCGTGGGTGGGCTGTCGCTCTCGATCTTCTCTGCACGTTCCTCCTTTTCTCTTCGATTCTGTCACTCCTCTTGTTGCCTTTGATTCTGTCTCTCTCCTCTCGTTGTTCTTGGGCAATTCGTTCCCTCTCTCTGCACGTTCTTTATCCTTCTCCTTGTTCTTGGGCGATTCGTTCTCTCTCGCCTCTCGTTGCTCTTGGGCACGTTTCTCTCTCTCTCTCTTCACGTTCTCTTGCTCTCTCGCCTTGGCATCGCCCACTCGCTTCTTGAACCCATGCTCTCAGATCTTTGCCCGATAGTCCCATGTCCCTTCCCAGCGGACATGTAGAATTTGAAATCCTCGTTTTGTTGGAGCCTGGTATTAGCCATCTTGGAATAATGGGTATAGAAGATATGTCTGAAAAGACTCTTTGTTAAACATCAATGGGGATGAATGGTCTTGAATAAGACGTGATTAGTTCTTGAGCCCGAGCGATATGTCTGAAAGACGGGTTGTTCTTGGCTAACTTCTCGGAAGGCGACGGTTGGATTTTTTGTCACGCTCGGACTTGGCCGGCTGTAGCGTGAAGTTAAGCGAGTTATTTCTATAACTAGAATGATCAGTCCCGTGGGGGCTTAGATGTGTGCAACTACACTATATAATGTCTCAAAAGGACTTAATTTTGGGTTCCGCGGGAATGAGAAATTCTCGCCACGTCACGGCCCGTGGGAATTTTTGTATGAGTCTCTGAGGACTGGAGTTTGGAGGAATTCTCGCCACGTGTGACGTAGAATTTTAGGAGTCTCTGTGGACTGGAGTTTGGAGAAATTCTCGCCACATATATAGAATTTTAGGAGTCTCTGAGGACTGGAATTTGGAGGAAATTCTCGCCACGTGCGAGAATTTTAGGAGTCTCTAAGGACTGGAATTTGGAGAAGACGTACGACGTAGAATTTTAGGAGTCTCTGAGGAATTTTGGAGGGTCTAAGCCACGTCGCGATGTAAATTTAGGAGTCACTTTAGGACTTGAATTCTCGCCACGTACGATTCGTCCTAAGGACTGGAATTTGGAGAAATTCTCGCCACTTACGGAAAGTCACTTAGGACTTGGAATTACGATTCGTCCCTTAGGAAGAAAATGTATGCTGGGAAATGAATGAGAAAAAAATGCTACACACGCTGGCATGGGCGGGGTGGGGGTTGCAGGTCGGTTGGCCAACACTGGAGGTATTTTTAGATTCTGGAGTGAATGAACGTGATATATACCGCCTGGGATTCCGGAGAATTTCCAGTCGTCTGAGGATAACAATAATTTTCCTATAAGCGGAGTTGCAAATTTCGCTTTCCTAACACCTACTCGAATTCTAACTACACTGAGAATTTTCAGCAATGCAAAGCTGACTTCGTCGTGTCCCACGTGAATTTTATTCGCGCCTAAATAACAGTTCACTAATTCGAAATCGCAGTAAAATTTATCACAGAGGGGAATTTATTTCGCACTATTCCTGAAGCAAGAATATGGCAAGATTTTAACACAGGAATTTCGCACTATTTCGAAGCAGGATGGTTAGCACTGGTTATTTCCTAACTACCTATCCTGAAAGGCAGGCATTAACGAATCTAATACGGCGGTTCTTTTCTCTCAGTGAATACATACGTCCCTATTTCTAATTCTAGGAACAGTCACGATTGTAAAAAGGTTTTGCTAAGATTAACACATTACTTACGTGGAATTTTCTGGATCTGTGTGCTGGTTTTACAAAAGGTTGTAATTGTCTCGTACCCAGCTTAGCTTTGCTAATAGCTGATCTGGCACGTTGCAAATGCAATAAAGGAACACTAGAACTGCAACTGCAAAACGAGATCTATGGCCAGGTCGCCATTTTACGTTTTCCGTGGTTTTAGTTTGAAAATATTCTGTGAGACAGGTAGCAACAATTTAAGTTAATTTAGCCTTGTGATTCTGACTTCGTGGGCATGGGAAACGTAAAAAGAGGAAAACAAGGAGAATTTCATATGAGCTTAGGGCTCTGTTACTGAGGGAAATATTACGTAAAACACTGGGGCACATTTAAAGTAGTGTATTTACATAAATGACCTCAGTACGGGAAAGAGGATTACTCAAGGAGATTTGAATGAAACTGGGGAATTCAGCCACAGTTCGAGAAGCTTCCATGAAGGGTCCCTCTGAAATGAGAGATATGCACATTATACGCCAGTAATGAAAATAGACAAAAGAATAATGAATTGAAGCTTTGCACTGAGGGGGCCAAGGAGTAATAAAGAATTAATACTGGCGTAAGAGGCGCACGGACATTAGACAGGGTGAGATTGGCTTTCTCTTTGGCAAAAATATTACGAGACAAGGCAAGATTGAAATGGGGCTCTTCCAGGGCACTTTACCTTAGCAGATTTTCCGAGAAGCGCGTGAGAAGGCGGTCCATGGGTGACTTTATGATTTCCGAGGACGAGTTTCTTCCCGTGGTGAGACGCAAGGCTTCTGTAAAGGGGCAGGCGATGGGGAATTCTGAAAAAAGCAGTCACGTGTGGGCTGAGGAATACGGTTGAAGGGCACAGGAGAAGTATACTTTGGAAAGGGGCCACGTGGTTAGGATGCAAGGGCATCGATGGGGACCAGGTGTTGGGGATGTCACAAGTTCCTCCATATCTTCCAGCCCGCGTGTGTGTCAAGACCTCGTGGGTTTTGCTTTATCCCCTCCTTTGGGGCAGAAGTGCGTCCAACACAGATGCTTTGACTCATTGCACCTGCTGCCCACAGGGAGGTTTTGGCCTGTAGGAGAAAACACCTAAGCCAGATTACTTTGCCTCAGAAGGAAAGATCTTTATCAAAAAATGGGGGCGCCTTAATCTTTTAACCCTGTTTTTAAGTCGATAGACAGATGGTCTATCGATCGTCGGTTGGCAGTAAATGAACAACCAACAACCAACAACAACAAGGGGAGGCAATTTGCTAGCGAATTCTTGCTAATCATAATAATATATATATATATATATGTATATATGTGTGTGTGTTAAGGCATATAGGTGTAGCTTTAGTTGCAGTTAAAGTATCTAGTAAAAAGCCATCGAAAATAAAATCAGAAACAGTTTATATTTAGCTTCACACTCCAACAAGTTTAAAAATACAAATTCATACACTAATCAAACGTCAGATAAAACTGATCCGGCAATAAAAGATAAAAGAAGGGAAACATTCGGATTTTATTCAAGGAACTCCACCGATTAATATATAATATAAAATATAATATATACTTATAAATATACTATATCGTTTTTTCATGTTGGTTTAGGTCGTGAACATGCAAGACCACACGAGAGTTGTCGATTAATAACTGTTTACCTCGCTCATTTCTTTCATGTTTCAATTCACTTTTGCAAACATAACTGTCGCATCATTATTATATATGATATTTATTCAGGAGTTTTATATTTCTTATGTTGTGTGAAATGGAACTTGTGTGAATTGTGATTGACTGCAGAAAATACCTGCAGTGTTTATGAATCTCTTGGTCATTGTTTTATTAAAACCAATTAAAATAACATAAAACAAAACAAATGATTTTATTTGTATTTATACGGGATTTAAATGAGACACCAGAACTATTTTTCAAAATAAAGTCATGAATAATTTTAAACTTCTAGATAAATCCATTTCTAAAAATGCACAAGAGACAAATTTATCTATACAAACATAAACACATGAACTGCTTCCATTCAAGACATTTTAAAATATATACATAATGTCTTTTACACCTTTTTTTTTATTCCACACGTCTGAATCATCTGTAAATAAAATTGTATTCTTTGAAGAATATAGATAGGAAAAGCATATGTTTCCAGTAATGAAGTACTTTTGAAACAACAATGAAAATTTCCATCTCAACCGTTTATAAAGGAGTCCTTGAAACATTGGATCTTGTTTAAAGTTTTAAAAGGCTAACTAAAAATGTAGTTACTGGCAGAAAAAAATTCCTTCTTTTACATCACAACTGAACGAACAACAGATTTGAATTGGACTGACATTAAATGAAGGAAGATATCACATCCAAAAAGAGGACTGATGCAACGTTCAGTTGCATTAACGGACCAATAGTCCTCAACTCAAGACGCGCTGGTTTGAAAAGGTGAATTCTTTGGAAGCGCCAAGAGAAAGAAGATGAGGAAAGAGCTGAAGGACGCATTCGATGCATTTGCTGAGAAGTTCATCTCTCCTCGAGCAAGAAATGGCAGCCATTGACAAACAGTCTTCCAAAAGAGGTCCAAGGGATATTCGTATCTGGTTAGTCGAAGGTCCAGAAACCTTACGATCGAAATCTTCAACGCTCCAACGGGACTTGGCATGAGAAGGGACTCTCAAATTGTCTCTCTCTCTCTCTCTCTCATTGATTTTCATTCCGTCTATCTTTGGCAAGAGGCTTAAGAGATGAAGCCACCGGCCCTTTCGATTTAATTAATTTCTTTGTATCCTGGAAAACTTTGGAAAAGATTTCCGTCAAAAGAAACCTCAAGAACTAATGTCAAGAGTTAAAAACTACCAGGATTCTGATTGGCTCCCTTGTTCTTGTGGAGTGTTGTGAAGCTATCTTATTCAATCAATAAATCAACTTGGGAGGTAACCTTTTTTTGGTGGGGTCCCCACACTCGAGCAATTCTAGCCACGATGAATGTTTCAGAAGTTTGCAACGCCATAAAGTTACAGTACGATCTCCAAATGACGATGCACCTTAATAAACTGCTCCAAGTTCTCCGTGTTGATATCATGGAATAATTAGCCTCTGCTGAATAAGAGAAATGAGCCTTGGGGCTTTTGGGCCTCATAATTTTTGGGAGATCCAGGCCCGCTTCCCAACCAACATGATACCTCGTTCTCCAGGATTATTTGTATCTGGTAATCTTCGTATCTCTCTTTCAAGCCAATAATGAGCCTTTGGGGGGTAATATTGGAATGTAATAAAAAAAAATACTGGATAAATGTAATCCCACTTTAATAATTCATATATGACTGTATAGGTTCCCAGAATTTCTGACCTCAATTAGACTGGCGATGCCTTCTCTCTCATCCTCTGAAGTTCTTTCTCTCTCTCTCTCCAGGCCTCTCTCTCTCTCTCAGGGTACCTGCCTTCCTCAAAATTAACAGGAACTGTGGTTGGACCTGCAGAAAACATTCAAACAGAGAATGGAAAATCTTATAATGGGCTCATCCTGAAATAATACATCTCCAAAAAAAATATCCCAGCATAGTCTGTTTCCTTCGACTTGACAGTAAAAACACTGGGTTGACCTTACTATTGTTAACCTATGGAGAATGTCGATTTCGAGTTTCCATCAATCACTATTAGCTCCAGGCCCGCAGCCCCAGTCTGGAAGAATACATCATCCTGAAATTGAATGGGTCAAGTATTCCCTTCAAAGCTGCCCCTCCCTTCCCCTTCTTCCACCCTGTTCGGGACTTGGGGTCTAACTGCCTTTGCTTCCCCAGGGCCTAGGCGATGCCAAAACTGAATTCCTCCTGCCGAATTATCCTGGGTCGGATCCCCTCAGGACACCTCTTTGCCATTTTGGATTCCCAGTTGCCCTGGGAACATTATTAGATGATTTGCTGGACTTCAGAGATTGTTTCGAGAATGGAGTTCGACTCCAATTTTATTCACAGCGATTTGGAGTTCGAGCTGGATAAAATAAGGAAATCCCGGGAAGGTTTTGATTCATTTTAATGTCACATGACAACAGAGGGGCCTCTTTCTGACACATGAATAGTTTTACTTTAACGAGTCACAATATTAATAAATACATCAAATTCCTTTTATACATACAGATAATATACGACGAGAGAAGATATTTCGTCTCCATATATATATTATATATATAGTGTGTGTGTTTAGTATACATAAAAAATGTTTATACATGGAGATTGTCTTGAAGCCTATGAAATATCTGAAGCCTAATACCCCAGATATATATATATATCCTTACTGTCACTGCTATGACAAGAATTGTCCGAACAAGATCAAACAGATACTGTTGCGCAAACGGCCGAAATATCCTTGTTTTTATATTTTTTTGTATTTTTTGATCTTGAAAATACAGTTTATCAATACATTATAATGTTTTACCATTAAGTGCGTGTGTAATGCACCACAGATAGAAAATATGCACATAAGTTGCGATCTCTATACCAGTAGGTCAGGAACTCACGGTAGTCTTCCACCAGTGCAAATAAAACGGTGACGCATCGCAGTAACGTGTGAGGTAACACTGTATCGATCGCCCTTTTAGTGAGTGTGAGGCACACGCAAGTGTCGAGTGTAGTGCCGTGTAAGTGAATTGTGAAAATTAGTAGGTTTGTTGGACACTGGAACGTTAGTGTTTGGCCCAAGCAAAGAAACTATCTATTTTACTGATTCCTTAATGATATGATAAACAGGTAAGATCCAAGAGGAATAAAAGAAGATACTCGAATGTTGATTCGCTGACTTCCGTAAAATAGTGAAGTAATATCAGACCGAGTGAGGGCAACAGCTCCAGCAAACCTGGAAGACAGTGTATAAAAGCTTAGTGTCTGGTGGGCGTAGATATAGCAAGGGTGATTGCCCCACTCTCTCTCTCTCTCTCTCTCTCTCTCTCTCTCTCTCTCTCTCTCTCTCTCTCTCTCATCAGCACAGCTGGCACTATTTTGATTTTTTGCAAAATAAACTGGGACTATTTGGTCGATTTAAAAAAAATCTGAAATATCGATACATCGACCCTAAATACAGTTCCCTTTTTACCTTGGGTGGTATCCAATAAAGTCCACTGTCAAGCTGACTAGTAAGGATGGTACTAGGATAGAAGTAGGATATGGAGGGAAAAATTAATATTTTCAATGGAAAAAATGACAGTGGGACAGTCCAACCATTCAAGAACTGAATATAAGGTTAATTATTATAAAAGGAATTTCCGTAATTATTAGTCTTTTTTTAAACCTAGCAGGAAGGCTTATTAGCTAGGGTGTCGGACAGGAACTGCACATAATGCGCAATTGACCTTCATTATACCACCAATCTCGCTCTTACTCGATATGAATTGTTACCCAAAGCAACCAAAACTACTTAGGAAGTCTTCTTTAAGGTAATGCCTCTTTTCCCCTTTACTATAGGAAGTCAATCGCTCTTTTCATCACCCTATCTGTTCTCCAACCTCATAGTTCTACCAGTTTAACACTATCATTCGAAAATCGTTAATAACGGTTTTTTTTATTTTTTAAGCAATGAATTTCATTCATTTTGGCATGAATTTCACTCTCCTAGAGTAGCCATCGTTATCTCTTTCACAGGTTTATATTTGCAGGGCTGCTATGAGGAGCAAGATGTCTCATTGCTGACATAAGGCCAACTTAATCAACAATCAATAACGTTTTAAAAGTTCTTTATTGTGGTTCAACAATCACCTTCTTTATTCCCACCATAAGCACTATAAGTCTATTCCCAATCTTTTGCACTTACCCTACTACCTCCCTTTCTTAAACTAGCTTGTACAGGTCTCTTCTCTTCATTGAGTCCTTCCATTTTTACTCCTTAAAACATAACGTTTCTTTGATTTTTCCTTCCACTCCATCTTTCTGGTTTCCATTTACCTTTATTAACATCATTCTAGCTTATAGGTTAAACCCGAAGCTATTTATAAACACTTAGCAAATCTTTATATAAAATAAATCTTAGGCTAAGTAGCGTTCTTAGCATGTAAGTTATTTTATTTAATGATCTTTTAAAAATTTCATGACTTAAATATTTCATAAGTACTTTTATTATTATGTTCAAGAGCCAGTTTAACGATAAAACATTTGGATCACAAGGGAGTTTTGCAGATTTCAAGGAAAAACACGATGATTGAACAATCTGCAAATTTCAGATAAGCTATATCCCATTCAACACACTGTCTTTGCGCACAACCTTGAACTAACATCTAATTGCCTTTCTCTGACTTTTTCACAATCCAAATGATGACCCTGTCTCAATACCAGAACAGTAGATAAGAAACTATTAACTCTCATATTTACATATTCTAATAGTACATTTACCGAGTACACAAAAACTCTGACTTTAGCTCTTTGTAATTTTGGAAAATTCCAAATATATAATGAAACTCTACCTTAGAGGTTTACCTCTCTAACAATTCTGATCGTGCCTGATCGAAACCGTTCATGTCCATCCAAATACCGATATTTGGCGTTCTGGGGATGTGGCAGGGCTGTGGGATAAGGGACTGAACATATCTGTGGAGCAATAACGGTAAGATACAGCCGATACTTAGTTTTTCGGAAATCTTGCATTCCGGAGGGATGCCTTTCGGGAAGGCTTGTTTTTGAAATACTGAAATTTTAAAGTTGCAGTATGCCATTCAAATCGCCCACCAAAATTCAAATTTCTGATGCTCAGGTACGACAGCTCACAATAGAGGGAGACGCTGTTTTTCTTCATGTGTGAATAGTGCAAGTGGTGTTAGGAGGAGTTGGCTTACTTAATGTCAGTTAACCTAATTAAAAATTATCACATACGTTGGAATTAACCTACGCTGTTTGGCTTTTCAAATTGTTGACCTACCATAAATAAAGAGCCTCATTAGTTAGGGAATGTTTTCATTATCATTACATATATATACACATATATTATATATATATATATATATATATATATATATATGTATATGTATATATATATATATATATATATATATGTGTAATTATGCAGCAAATGAACTGAGTATATATATATATATTATATATAGGTATAAGAAAACTATATCTAAAACCTAATAAAATTCTCTTCCTTTGTTACTACACATTTATCGCTCTACTATGCATTCCAGAGGCCGTGGCATAGTATTTTTTCGTAAACGACTTTAAGCCGAGTCATGGAATGGCAATGAAAAGCAACATGAGTGTTTAAAATGTTAAAATGTCCAAATAATTCAAACGGAAGCAGAAAACATTGGAAAGGTTTCATTAATTTTTTTAAGAAAACGAATGTTGTTCTGTCTGGTCTTGTTAGATAAAAAAATATCCGCAAAAAGTGGTGATAAAAGAAATGATGCTCGAGAGCGTTTAATTTCCTGCACTATACATTATCAAATGGTTGTTTGACTTAGCAAGTAATTTGCCATTTTACCTTATCCTAAGTAATTTAATTTTAAAACAAATTAATACACTCTATGATGATATATAATTTTAAAAATACATTTAGATGGTGTGTATATATTTATGTAATAAAATAGATATAACTAAAGATTAAAATATATTATCTTATATATATATATATATATATATATAAATATATATTTATATCTATATATATACACATATACATATATATATATATATATATATTATTTATTTATTTTTATTAGCAGGCCAGGCTAAAATTCCTTTTGTGACATTCTGCCTCTCATGGTTTTCTAAAAATAATTTTATTTTTAATTACAGGGGAAGCCAGTTTTTGATAAAGAAGTGGACAAAAGAAACCAAAAAATGGAGCGATAATAGTTTATTTAATCATCATCACTATCGAGAACGTATCATTTTCGGAGGTCGCTTTAGTGTTTGTGATGACGCTACACTGTCTTGACAATGTTATTTGACGACCAGTAACTATCTTCAAATGGGTCTTGATCTTCCGACTTTACCAGGCCAGATGAGGACGTTATTTTTTCTGCCTGCTGTTGTTTATTTTTGGCTTTTTTTTAAAGCTTACTTTGATCATAGACGGATGAATTGCTGTAACTTTGATTTACCTTAGTGCTTCATGCAGCCCCAATTGTACTTGATGGTTTTTATCCACGAGGTATGGCGGCTGGTAAATCACGTCATGGCCCCATTCGCGGATTAAATTCATTTTATTGTATGTTTGTATGTTTTCTGGTGGGTGATTAGTTGGGGGATCGGAAAGTTTGGACTTGGTATGACATTTGTCTGGGGGTATACAGGAGGAACCCACTAGTGTGATTATCGGTCCTATTTACCTGTTTGCAAACTGAATGGCTAAATAATAAATTACAATACAGCATGTATCATGTAATTATCAAATTATGATATATTTACTGATTTAAACTAACCTCACCTGTTTTTTTTTTTTCCATGTAAATTTTAGTTTGAGACGCAAATTCACAGCAGTTTTGCAATTACGCGGATATATAGCATATTTATATGAATATGGTATACCGACTTGAAATCGTGATCCTTAACTGCTGCGTCTGATGAGATAGACTTGCTATAGATAAAATAAATAAACAAAATCAGCAAATAAGGTAATTGATGTCAGTCTTAAAACGTGGCGAAAATTACATATTATCCTTAATCCTATAATCTACGTTAATGTCAGAATAACGCCAACAATACCTTCCTAGCAACTCATTCCCTTGACTAATACTCCTCACCCTTTTTAATGCATTTTGATTCGACTTATTCCAGTGATGATGGATTATAAAGGCAGGTCAATGCAAAAATTGCTATGGAGGTGATTAATGAATTTTCCCATTTACATGAATGGTTTGGCGGGCAAATGACCCTAAAGACCCAGTAAATGAAAAATAAAAGGGTAAAAATTTTCATGTCATTATAATCTATGGATCTTTATCGCGTTCTTTAAGCTCTTAAAAATGCAAGAAGCTGCTTTTTTTCAGAAAATGTAAAACGGTTTGACCGCATTTCGGTTGGTGAAAACACAAAAAATGGACACTAAATTAGACAATTTTTTTATTACTGATGGTCATTATTATCATGGTCTCCAGCTTTGTAAATCTTGTCCAAAAGTTGCCAAAGCAGAGGAAAAACCTGGTAATATTCTACGAATGCACAAAGGAAACTGATGGATCAAAATGCGCCCTCTACAGGATGACGTTTGATATATGTTCTTTTTAATTTCCATCTCATATATTCTACAGGTGGTTAATTACTAATTCCATCCACCAATAAAGATTAAGGCTCCTAAAACAAGTTAGCTTTCACCATACATTAAAATATTTCGATCACGAAAATCTTATTTTTTTTTAACTCTTGAACTAAGATAAACACCACTCCCATTGATATAGGGAGTGTAAACATTTCTTGCTGCTGCTGTTATTAGATTAAACTGGATTTTTTAATGCAGTAGAATCTTTTGCTCCCTCAGAGATTGTTCCAATTCCTCTGCTATCTTGCACTTGCGTTTCAATGAAACAAAAAGGATCACCGGGTCACTGCTAAAATACTGTAAATGATGCCAAGTTTCTTTCACATCATCAGTTTGGTACAGCGTATAAACTGTATGAAACTATTCAATGTGCGAAACGGTATGGTGGCCTGTTGTTTGCACCTATATCAGTGCCAGACGCACGGTCGTGGCTAACTTTTAACTTTAAATAAAATAAATCTAGGTTGAGGAGAGGGCTGCAATTTGGTACCCTTGATGATTGGAGGTGGATGATCAATATCTGTCAATTTGCTGAGCTTTAACCTTTGTGATTTCATCAAGATTTGAGGGTGACAAAAAAAATACGGACGGACTTGAGACCAAATAGCCATCTTAACTGTTTTATTTTACAAACCAACTACTAATACATTTAAGTCACCACTCATATGTTGTTGAAGTGAGATTCAACTGACATTAAAATCTACTGAAAACTACTTAAGAATTCTAAATCTCACTAAGACGCCAAAATCCACAATACGTTTTTCGCACTCATACAAAGAAACAAACGAAGAGAAGTTTGTGAAATAATATCACTGAAACCAAAAAAAGGAAGAAAAATTAGGAGGCAGTTTTAAACCTGACTAACAACCAAATAATAATAAAAGAGGGATTATAACTCAAACCAAAAAAAGCAAATAATTATTCTAAACTACCACGAACAAACCAACAAAAATTACAGGGCGATTCTGATCCTTCCAAAGTCGCATCTCCAAAACAAGTGAAACGAAATATCAATATGTCCTTTATTCTAGCGCCTTCTATCACTCCTTGGTAAAATACGCAGACTTTTTTTTTTTTTTTTTGCCTCCCGACAAAGGTACGCCAATCATAAGACGTCCTAAAACGTGATCTGTTGAAAAATACATTTGTCAATTCTCTTGAATAGAAATGACTAGGGAAAGCGAGATGATCCGATCAAACGTCAAAGAGGGAAAGCCTATAGGTACTGACAAAGTGAAGTAGTCCTTCCATTCAAATATTAACATTTATGCACATACATACAGTAGAGCACACTCCTATATATATATATATATATATATAATAAAACCGGTATATATATATATATATATATATATATATATATACATACCCAAAATACATAAATTGAGGTGCAGAAATTGGCTTGATTCCATTTCTCCATATCATGATGGCTTGTTGGTAATTATAAAAACACGGGCTGTTTATAAACTGATATATATATATATATATATATATATATATATATATATATATATATATATATATGTATATATATATATATATATATATATATATATATATATATATATATTATATATACAGTATATATATATATATATATATATATGTTATATATATATATATATATATGCATTATTGCTTACGTGCCCTAATGTATATACCTGAGTACAGATATACCAGAAATCAACAAAACAAATTATAAACTATACTCTAGTCCGATGATGACTGACGGACCTTTTTGCACAGGAATCATTTTCTTAATTGCATGGAACAAATATCTCGTGACTATCCACATGCGCAGAAGGAAACCAACGGGCCAGACAAAGGCCTTTATTTTGGCATAGGTTTAAAGTCCGTCTGGACCATAAAAATTATTAAAACTACTGCTGCTTCTATCAATTCTAACAACCATAGCAATCTTCTCCATTGAAGTATATCATGAAAGCTAAATAACAGATATGAGAGATTGAAATGACGAGTAGATAATACCCTAAAACTAAAGTTATCGTAATTTTCGCAACTAAATATATACTTGTTAAGAAAGTTACGAAGTATGCAATATTTTGATTATTTTTGCATCAAGCAACTTTGCAAGGGTACCAAGTATAATGTTATTTATCCCAGCAACTCTCTTTCAAAATGTCAGAAAAGTAAATTCTCTATCGGGAACTAACTTTGCTGTATATATATACAGTATATATATTCTGTATGTATGTATATATATATATATATATATATATATATACAAACACACACACTATATTACAGTATATATATATATATATATATATATATATATATATATATATATATATAAAATATATATATATATATATATATATTATATTATATATTTATATATATTTAAATATATATATATATATATATATATATATATATATATATATATATATATATGTCAAAAGTGTTTGTGTGTGTGCGTGTGTCACTACTAAAGCACTAATTTTAGCATCTGTTTTGAAGCTGACTAATTGCCCATTATAGTATATATAATGTATTTCAAAAAGACCAAAATGACATAAATAGATCAAAAGACCACTCGAAGTTAACTGCGAACAAAAATCTCTATACTCTGCACTAAAACATTATTCACTGATCATAAATTTTTCGTATCATACAAAACTGCAATAAATTGTTTTTAAAGTATATTGCTATCAATGCCAGCAACTGTTCCAGTACACTATAAATAAACCCACAAACATAATAATAATAATAATAATAATAATAATATTAATAATAATATAGTAATACATTATTATTGTGCTTATTAATTATTTTAAATAGGTTTTATCTTCAGAATAATAATAATAATAATAATAATAATAAACAATAATAATATGATAATAATAATAATAATATTATTATTACATTATCATTATTATTATTACCTACTACTACTACTGTATTATTATTATTACATGTATTATTAATTATTATGAGTAATCACAGTGGTATAATTGTAAATATATATTAGAAATATTTGTATATATATTACTTATATATATTTCTTACATTTACACTAATTGCATTTCTTCATCATTTTAGTGACTGATGGTATTAAGAGATTTTTATGAAAACCATTATTATTATTATTATTATTATTATTATTATTATTATTATTATTATTATTATTATTATTAATTTTAAAGTACTTATCTCTCCATTGCGGTGAAATGGATGTCTATCTTTAATACTCTTAGCAAAGCAAAACCAGATAATAATAAATAGCGTCTGAGTTGAATCCTAGCCATTTCCTACCTCATTCCCAGAGTTTAGTCATTTCTGGCGTTTTTTATGCGGTCATATAAGAGCCATTATGTGTGCGTGAGCTACCTTACATAATCTTTGATCTTGGCACAAAATTCTGCTTCGTGGATAGAGCGCAGTAAATTTTCTCGTGTGCAGATAATATATCTATCTATCTATCTATCTATCTATCTATCTATATATATATATATATATATATATATATATATATATATATATATATACATATATATATATATATATATATATATATATATATATATTTATATTATTATATATGTATATGTATATATATATGTATATTTATTATATATATTTATACATATATAATGCATAATATACAAGCAAACTGCATCTTCATTATGCACTCGTCCAAATCCTCAAAAAATGGTTCCTTCTCTTCTCGCTAAAAATTGTCCTTTATTAGAATTCTCGAGAGGATAATTAGAGTTTAACGCTTCCGTTTGCAGAACTTGAGTTAAAGATGAGGTCTTGAATATTAAAGAAGAAATAAAATTCCGCAAAAAGACAAAATGCAAAACCTGCATTTTCTTGTAAGCAGTCAGCTCTCAATTCTCTCCCCCTTTTATTTGAGGCGTTTCAAACAAGTAAATTAACACGATTAATAAATCTTTCATATTTTGTTCCTTCACGTATGTTTCGATATTTTGTTCCTTTACATATGTTCCGATGTTTTCTCCTTTTACATATGTTTCGATATTTTGTTCCTTTGCATATGTTCCGATGTTTTGTCTTTTACACGTTTCGATATTTTGTTCCTTTACATGTAGTTCGATACTTTGTTCCTTTAAATGTTTCGATATTTTGTTTCTTTACATGTTTCGATATTTTGTCCCTTTATACATAATTCCATATTTTCTTCCTTTACACGTTTCGATATTTTGTTCCTTCGCATGTTTCCATATTTGTTCCTTTATATATGTTTCTACATTTTGATCCTTTACATATGTTTCCATATTTTGTTCCCTTCCATAATTATGTTTCCAATTTTCTCCCTTATGTTTCGATATTTTGTTCCTTTACATATGTTTCCATATTTTCTTCCTTATGTTTCGATATTTTGTTCCTTTACATATCTTTCGATAGGCAACTGAACAGATATCAGATTTACGTGAAACGGAAATAATTAATTATGCCGCTGTAGTTAAAAACATAATTGATGAAAATCAAGCTTGTAACTCACCTGAGAAGAATAAAGTTGTAAAAATGATAAAAACGGGAAATTCAAATACCACAGAATCCCTTGAAAAATAATTCTTACAGGATGACATCCGTCTCTTCACAGTTAAATCAGAACAACTCCTGGGACGACTTTATAAAAAAAGAAAATAGGTCCTAACTTTGACTTCCTGTTATTTTTACCAGGAAGTGACTGAGCTTAAAGCATATTTTGCTGGCAACGACGAGGAATTTTATCTGCTAGAATCCTGAATGGTGTAAATTTTCAGGAACTGAATATAGTATCAAGCCAAACATTTGATCATACATTGGAAAATGGTAATTATGAACGGTTCTAACACACACATAAAAGTCTCTTCCTTAAATTACAAACATCTATTTTTCATAAACCAAGAACATCGTTAAAAACTCTTCTGTAAACATTATATTGTTCACAGAGTTCTATACATCTAAAACATATTCAATATTTAATATTTTCCTACGAACAGAAAATCGAAACAATTATATTATTTGGAAATGACATATCGCTTGACATTTTTAAATAAATATCAATAACTAAAATTAGATTAAAACAACTTACTAAAGTTCTCGATCTCACATATGACCAAACATTTCCCAATAAACATCAAAGCAAATCAGAAACTTTTCCAGTAAAAATAAAATCCAGAAACTTTCCTAAATAAAATTACTACCAAACAAGAAATAGGTAGATACATATATATATATTATATATATATATATATATATATATATATATATATATATATATATATATATATATATATATATATATATATATATTTATATATATATATTATGATATATATATATACATGTTATATACATATATATAGTTAGTTATATATACATATATTTAAATAGAGAGCGACTGTCGGAGCATTTCACCATGACACCAATCGTATTAAGGCATTGTCCTAAATGAAATTAAGGGAATCAATGGACTAATCACACAAAGGTACTGGAACTGGATGACATTAGGTATCCCCTGTCCAATCACGTCGGGATGTTATGGTGATGGAAAAATATGTGGATGATAATCCGAGTGATTTTCGCCGACCTATCGGTGGCAAATGTTATTTCGTATCGCTCAATATTTCAAATAAGTATATATATATAATTTATACTATGACTAATTTCATTTCACTGCGATTTTTTTTATCATTATCCTATACTTTATCATTCTTATCATTATTACTATTATCATTATCAATATTACAAAGCTCTTGTTTCGATAGTAGTTGCTGTTATTATTATTATTATTATTATTATTATTATTATTATTATTATTATTATTATTAATAATAATAATAATAATAATAATATTAATGGTAATAATAATAGTATTATTATTATTATTATTATTATTATTATTATTATTATTATTATTATTATTATTACTTATTATTATTATTATTATAACGGCACCGCCTTCTGTTTTAGATAGCTATCACTTATCTTATAGAAAAGTACTCTCAAAGTTTCAAGTTGCCATGAAGCAGATACCTCATGTGAGGAAAAAAAAAGAAAATATCGAAATTTAACTTAAGCTTCTCTCGATAGCGCATGTCAGAGAAGGCCACCATAGTACTTTTTCAAGTGTTGTCTTACAAATAAAATTACTTTGGAGAGAGCAAAAGGAGGATAACGACAAATAAGCTGTTTCTCGTTAAAAGTGTCAAATATCTCCTACTTTATTTGGATGTTACATTTCGCGCAAAGATGTATCAAGGATAAAGTTATTTTCTTCAAGTTCATAGCCCATGCTGGATTCTGCAATTAGTCGTGTCTTATATATATATATATACATATAAATACACATGTATATATATATATATATATATGTATATATATATAAGTATATATATATAAATATTAATTATATATATATCTATATATACATATATATATATATGCATATTATATATATATATATATAAAGATAATATATATGTATATATATATATATATAATAGTTATATAGTATATATATATATATATATATATATATATATATATATATATATATATATATATATATATATATATGTAAGATTAAACAAGTCACTGCCATTTCCACACTTTAACCCCTGAATCATGAGTAACCCCCGTGCCAAAAAGCTTCCACAACATTAACTCTATAATGCATTTATACAGAGGGGCCATCACCACTGCACCATTCACCTCTTACCTTACACATGCCCTCGCTCTTATATCAATCCTCTGCCATTTGTCTGACATTCTAAATCAAAATTTTACACTATGCATTGTACAATGGAACAATTATTCCTCTCAGTCATTCTTTTGATCCTTTCTCCCATGCAGACATATACCTTTTAAGCCCTATTCAGACACTTAGTAACACTATCACCACTTTACTTCTTGACGTCTTTCCATTCTCAGTCCCTTGAGCTGAACCTCCTTAGGTCCCCTACAGTCACTTCCAAAAGGACTCTAATTTACATTAACTCTTTCCACTCTTGCATCATTCACTTTGCCCTCTTTCATCTTCATATTCAACAAATCTCCAAAACACTCACTCCTCCGACCCGAAATTACCTTCACTTCAGACACCATCTCTCCTCATCCGAAATCCATCCGTTCATTACCCGTTCTCTCTGGATTTATTTCTCTTTAAAAAACATACTTACCATCGATAAAGCTCTCGTACAATCACGAAAATGAAAGGCTTTCGTGTTCATAAAAAATAAAAAGTCTGTATTCCCGTAAGTAATGACGAATACATTCTGAGACAGGCATAATTGACGCTGACCTTTCGATACCATACCAGATGCTGAGTAACGTGGCTTGAATAAAAGAACTATAACTTTTTAGACGCGTTATCAGTGACTGCCTTTACGACTTCCTACCCTTAACGATGTCTCCTGACGAGGGCTTTCGCACGAGAAGCCTATTCATCTAAATTTTATTCAGAATTCCAATCATAGCGGAGAGAACACGCCCACCTCCGCTTTAGAAGGGGAGAGCTAGGATGCAGGTTTTGTGCCTAATGCCATTCCGATGGCTGGATTCTGGATCCCTTCCAATTTCTAGACGAGAGGTCTCGTCGAAGTTAACAAGATTCTTTTTCCTATTTCATTCAAGAGTGAGTATAAAAACTACTGCGTCATATCAGTGAACTTCCAATAAAAACGTCTCATCAACAAAGTTCAAGATTAGAAACACGTGATAAATGCCCCGAAGTTTCTTCGGCGCAATCGAGTTTTCTGTACAGCCGCCACAGAGTATAATCATTGCCACCGAAAATAGATCTATCTTCGGTGGTCATGGTATATGTTGTATGAGCCGCGCCCATGAAACTTTTAACCACGGCCCGGTGGTGGCTCATCCTCATAGCGCTGCTAGAAGTAATGATTATGGCTAACTTAACCTTAAAATAAAAATTATTGAGGCTAGAGGGCTGCAATTTGGTAAAAGATTGGAAGGTGGATGATCAACATACCAGTTTGCAGCCCTTCAGCCTCAGTAGTTTTTAAGATCTGAGGGCGGACAGAATAAAGTGGGGATAGAATAAAGTGCGGACGGACAAACAAAGCCAGCACAATAGTTTCTTTTACAGAAAACTAATAACAATAATAAAAGCGACAAGATGGAGAGGTAAAACAAATTACTAGGAAAAATAACAACGGCAGTAATTATTGGAGCCGCTGTCACTGCCTATTAAATGAAAACATCTCACCGTGACATATTTCCATTTGCTCCTCTTGCCCATATCTCACCATAGCGCCTGGAAGACTCTCCGCTGAAATGAGTCATGGACGCACACTTCCAGACCATCCCTGCAAGTTGGACAGACACGACAACACCGCAGATTTAGGTTGAAAGACCATGCTATACAGATCCTTTTCAAGTCACGAACACGAGGGCAAAAGGTTTTGACCATTCCTTACGTTTCCAGAGTCATTTTACATCTTTTTCTTTCAAGCGAATTTGATCGTTTAAATGACCGGACAGGGCTTAACTCGAACAAATTATCTCAGCCTGTTTATCATAGCGAATAATATTTTACTTTTGTTTAAAACAGTGTATGGACACTTCTAAACCATGGAGTCAACAATATTAACAAACCCGTTTTTTATTTATCCCTTGTGCAATACGACAACCATGTTTGAGGTAACTGTATTCAGCGCAATACGCTGCAATTAGCAGTTTTTAATACCCATTTCCATCAGAAAACTTCACGAAGTTCAAGGATGACTGGATGCGCAAAGAAATTACCTCGCAAACAAAAGGCTTGATAAAAAATGAAAGTGAGGAACTGCTAAAAATCATAACTAAAACCGCCGTTCGACCAAAAGTTGTAAATATCCACAAACAGCATAAGCACTTATGTAATTATAGTTCCCCTGCGGTTTTCCATAACACTTACTGTTTCCCCAGGCGTCCAAATGGAAGTAATTTTAAGATTAGAGGAAAAAACTAATCAATCAACGTCGAGAAATACCCTGTTATATCTATAATTAAAAAAATATACACTCGGTTAACGATCTCTCGTCACTTATCATTGCCAATTATCAAAGAAACAGATAATCTGAACAACCGTATTTTTAGCTGAATACCTGGTACCGACAGATAGCCTTGGGATGAATCAGGGATTCACCTTGGGCGCATCATAATCTCTACAATATAATAGTATATAATCGTTAAGGCCTTAGCGCTAATAGAGCTCATTGCCGCTAAATGAGCTCATTACCTTCGCAGGTTGACAGAAATCTAAAATCAAACCGCCGCTCGGAAAACTCTGGCATTACACCAAGTAGCCAGTGTCCAAGATCAATATTGATTTTGTCGCCTCCATAAACAACATTCAAGACTTCACATGTGATAAGACTACTTTAAGAATTAGAATTCGTCTGCAATTAAGTTTGACCATTACAAAATTTAAAATACTTCCTTTGACTATATTCTAACAAAGTTTTCTAAAACATTTATGTTTGACAGTTGTATAAAACCGTGATAAACGTCAAGCCTAGGAATTTCCTTCCTGTCTTCGTCTTCCCTGAATCTTGCATTCTTTCAATCCTCCACATAGAACGTCTGTCACTCATTTCGAGCTTAATCCAAAGATTTTTCCCATTTTCTTTTTCCCATTTCGAACGGGAATTAAGACCCCTGCCCCACCAGTATCTATAATATAAACCGCACCATGAACACCAACGTGTATATTTATTTATAATCCATGGCCCTCAGGAATAATGAACCGATCGAAAATGTAATTTTGAGGAATCCTAGGGAACCTGAACACCAAGTATAGAAATCTCTCAGAAAATGAGGATCTTTTTTATTAAGAGTCTCCTCGTACTTCTACACAAAAGAGATGTCTCCTTTTCCTGTGATGAAAAATTCTAAGGCTCGGCTCTTCCACAGGATAGGCATGAAAAGAGGAAAGGAAAAAGATTACGAAGTGGGGAAACATCTGCAAAAAACAGTAAAGGTTTTCAAATGATATTCGTGATAATAAGGAAGAGTTAAAAAAGAAATTACCGTGCTGAAAACGCCACATAGAAATGATACGAGAATGAACTGCTGGAGACTGCTCTGTGAAATGTGGGGGGTGAAAGCGATATCTAGTTGCTCAGTATTTTCAAGAGTAATTCAAGCCAAGATGTTGAAAGCTACTTCAGAAATAGCTTTAATATTCGCTTTGTAATATTAAACTATACGTTTCCTTTACAATGACGATCCGCATCTGCTGCCAAATGTAAAAGATTCAGTTTTAACGCTATTTTTGTCAGCTTTAATATCAGCCACTTAATATTCCCTAGTTTGTAAGATTAATAAACGCTGACGTTCCACTTAGATTAAAATTTTTCAATATTTTTTAACGTATGGTTCCCTTTTAACACTGTCTCTTGTTAAAAGGAAACCTTACGTTAGAAAATAAAAAAGATGATAATCGAGGTGGAATGTCCATGTTAATTTGCCTTGCAAGAAAGGAATATTAACTGGTTAATATTAAAGCTGGCGTTAATACTGAAGCTTTTAAATTTGCAAAACAGACGGATCATTATTGCAAAAAAACCGAAACATGACATATTACAAAACGAATAATGACATATTACAAAATGAATATCAGAGAAATTTCTGAAATAGCTTTAAACATCTTCGCTTCAGTTACTATTGAATATTTTACAGTACAAGTCAGCATTTCTTTTCCGGTCGCATCACATGAGAACACCGACATCAATTATATCCTTGAAGAACTTGATCTACCAAGTAGTTGGTCTTTTATAACGGGCTTCTTAAAAGGTTTGACTACTATAATTTATGAGAATCAGATGTTCTAAGATAAATGAGGCCGATTTTAGGATACTCCATCAAATCTTGAATGAGATATAAAATATCTAAAAATATTAAGGAAGTAATAAAATATATAAATACTATACAGTTACACTTGAAATGCGAATGTATGGATCTGTGGTTTGTGTGTGTGTGTGTGTGTGTGTGTGTGTGAGAGAGAGAGAGAGAGAGAGAGAGAGAGAGAGAGAGAGAGAGAGTCAGAAACTCTGACACTTCTTCTTTAGCTGAATCACATAAAACTGAGTAAATTATAATCAGCTTTGCTGTGCAGTCCTTGCCTGCAAGAGATAAAGCCCTGTTACGATGATGCAAAACGCAATTTCAAAAGAAATACATCTTTAAAATAGAAATATTAAATGAATATGAGCCACACAGGGGACTTTCCTAGAATTAAACATCCCTTTTATACCAAATAATAATGATGTTTCTTACATGATTTTTTAAATAAAAATAAGATTAACTGTAACAACTCACATTAAACCCTAAAAGAAAAGTAGACTGAAACGTCTTATAACGCCCTACAAGAATGGAATATTAACGCTAAAAAAGCCATATTAAATTCTCAAAAAAAAAAAAAGACGAATAAATCTAAAAGTCAAATTCGGTTCTAAGGGGAAAAGTGATATTGAATTAAAAGAGAAAAGGACTTTAATCGTAAAAAATCTCATTAGTCTCTCAAAATAACGGAAGATGACTTGGTGTTCCTTAAATATTCGAACAAAGTTTGAAAGTTTGAATTAGAGAGTTATAATTAAGAAAAGCAATTACCAAACTGCCTGCGACTGAAGGCCTATTATTGTGCCCTTTGGTCCATCCATATCCAACTACACTATTTGAAAGAATCAGCGATTCATTCAACAATACAAACATATATTTGCTGTATTTCTCTATAGTCTTATTTTCAAAGGCCAGTTCTAACAGGCTTTAAGCTCCGAATTAGGTGTAATTTTTTATATATCAGGAAATGCTTGCGTCGATACTTGGTTTTTAATTCCACGTGTCAATGTTCAAGAAACACCTGCAATTTCTAATGGAATAGTTGGCTTGATCATTAACGACAATGTATCTAAAATATAAATAAAACCATGCTCAACATTCAGATAAAACGGTGCCGATATATATATAATATATATATATATATATATATGACATATATCATGATATTCATGTATATCCACGACATAATAATATTATTATACGTTATATATATATAGATATAGATATATATATATATATGTATATATATATATATATATATATATATATATATATAAAATGTATATATATATATATGAATATAATAACTCAAACACGTTCTTTATATAATTCTCATTACCAGTGTCTGCTTTATTTTCTAAAGTTTAATAACGAAAGTGGTCAGGCCCTACACTCAGTCGCTTATTTTTTCAGTGGCAAAGATATATGTATATGTGTATATATATACATACTTACATGCACTTTCATATATATGTATGTATATATATGTATATATGCATAAATATGATTTCTGTTCTGGTAAGAAGCACATGAAATCCGACCATCTCTGTCAAGCACCGCTGAAGTTCGTCGAGCGTGACAGGCTCAACAGACTTCAGATGAATCGCCTGAACTTCATCTGAATGTCCCCACACTCAATTCAACAACTTCTGAATAAAGAGAAATGACACGGAAGTGCAACTGGAGTAAATAGTATCTTTGGTGTATTCAGTAATGAAGATACTGAAGATAATTCCGATGCCACGAGAGAGAGAGAGAGAGAGAGAGAGAGAGAGAGAGAGAGAGAGAGAGAGAGAGAGAGAGAGAGAGAGAGAGAGAGAGAGAAGATATTTTTTTTTTATTCACGGTCTAATATCAGTTTTTAATTAAGGTTGGATATTGTAGATATGGAGCAAAAATGAGATACATTATATATTATTTTTTACAGAGTTAAAAATCGGAGGAGGGACTTTAAATAGAAAGGGAAATAATAATGGCGTGAAAAGTCTGTCACAACACTAACAAACAATAATGAGGAATTTCTTCGCAGAGGTCACTGCGAACAACAACAGCAATGATATACTCCGACAACAACATTGATAAGTATATAAATCAATAACCACAACAACATTACAACTAATTCTACCACTGGAACAACACGGATAACTATAATCATCAGTAAAAATAACTTTACAACAACTACTACTACTACTACTACTACTACTGCTACTACTACTACTACTGCAAACAAATCACATGCAAAAGCGATATCGAAGTAACTGGCTCAAACAAACGTCTTTGTTCAAGGATACTTACGATGACGCATCAATAGAGAAATGGCCAGGAGTACCTCAAGAAGCCTCACAAATGTCATTGACACACCCAAACATTAGAAACGAAGCACAGCGGACACGCGCACGCGACTTTACTCGTCTCAAACTCTAGCAATGTGCAAAGCACACAAAAGCGTATGCATTGAGTAAAAAATAAGTTTAGCTCGATTTCCAGTGGAAAAAAGTGTCTTATAATGGACCATTTTTGTGGAAAAATGCGAAGAAGTTAGTGTATTTGTTATTAAAAGAAATGAAGAGAAAACAGTTAAAACGCACCGAATTTTACGAAACAAATCCAATTTTATTAAAGCAGAAGTTAAAATCAAAAACTTTTACCGTTGCATTTTATTCAATAAAAAGTTAATCACCTTACATAGCAAATGAAATTTTAGATTTTATCAGTATTAGCGACAAAACAGGAAAAAATATTTTTAACATTTTCCTCAGGTAACACGCAAAATCTTGGAACAAATTATTTTTATAAACGAGATCACAGGAGAGCAAGAAATACCAATTCATACAATGAATAAAGGATATGTATAAAAACTTCCGTAAGAAAATGTTGTACCAATGGCAATGCATTCGGATATAGATAGGCAAACGACGGAATACTGGTCTGAAGTCATATGTCAAATGATTGACGAGAGATGAATGGCACCAAGGTCATGGAAGATGAGTCCACGCAGGAAAACGGAATTTCGATAAGAAAAAGGCCGAAGTATGAACGCAGCCAAGTTCGCAAGCCTTCACGGCAAATTTGCTGTCTTCCAGAAGGGCCCAGCCACTTTCGCCAAGGCCTCATTATTAAAAACGGTGACTGAAGGCCCCTTAGCGGTCCTCTGGACGGTACTTGCTGTCTTCACCCTCTCTTATAATAACAAAACTCTTGACGGAACAGTAGTTCCTCGTTGGGGGAGTGGGTTCCGTTCTCAGCTAGCACCCCGCTGGCCGCGAGTTCGAATCTCCGACCGGCCAGTGAAGAATGAGAGGAATTTATTTGCAGATAAAATTTCATTTTCGCCATAATGGTTCGGATTCCACAATAAGTTGTAGTCCGTTGCTAGGTAACCAATTAGTTCTAGCCACTGCAAAACAAATTCCACCCTTTGGCCAGCCTCCTAGGAGAGCTGTTAATCAGCTCAGTGGT
>NC_089757.1:22885764-22910764 GCF_040412425.1 Macrobrachium rosenbergii
ATTACCTACTATTCTTTAAACAAAATTTTTTCGGTGCTGACTAGAAAAGGGCAATTGGTTGCCATAGGCCTCGGTAGTAAAAAGTAAGTAAGCAAACATATTTCCGGTCCTAAATAATAAAAACATTAGTAGCAGCTGTACTAGTTAGACATCAATCGTAAGTAATAAATTCTGTGCGTATCGCAACCTGCATTACAACCCCTTATCTTTTAAAGGGATACGTTTTACAATTTGCACCTGTTCTTTAGACTTCATATTCCTGTGCTGACCCTGAATCAGGCCGTATTCCTCTTGGAAAAGAAGTGCCCATCCCCCAGAGGAAACTCTCACTCCAGATTCAGCACTTAAAACTTATCCGTCTGAGAGAAATTGCCAAAAGAGCGATCACAGATATGCTTTACGAACCCGAATTATCTTCCAAGGTAGCTGTTTCTCTCTCTCTCTCTCTCTCTCTCTCTCTCTCTCTCTCTCTCTCTCTCTCTCTCTCTCTCTCTCTCAACACAATGAGAATTAGTACGTTCCCTCGTACTACGGATAAAAAATCTGTTATGGCATAGTCTCCCTCAAACTCCATCAAACATGAATTCACAGCGTCAACAGACTGATTGCTTTTTTTTCTCATGATTACTAAAGTTCTAAAATAGCTTCCATTAGATCACATTTTATTTGAAAATCAGAGCGTTTTAGTATGGTTAGTATTTGCCATAACAGCATGTGTATCTGTGACGTCAGTAAACTGAAAATTGTAGCCTCTATATTTACCATTTATCATTTAGAAATCTAGTACTAATAAAATATACGAATGAAAATTTACTATGTTATGAGAAACTTCTACAGGTAAGGACAAAGGCCACGTGCGCTAATCATATTATACATTTAGAGTGAGAAGAAGAATGAGCGACTAGTGAAAGGAATAAAACATTTGCAGAATGAGAAGCCTGACACTGAATGAAAGTATGGACAAGATTTTGGGAATAAATTTTACTCAGGCTAATATGTAAAGGATGACCGCATGGACGACAGAAAAATTAAAAGTTGACAGCCTCGAACAATATTTGACATTAAATAATATGCTTCTTATCAACCCGAACAAAACGCTTCATAAAATAACCAGAACTGCAAAGGAGCAAACTAAGAAATTTAAGATTTTGAAGAAGATAATCCAAATATTCAAAAGCTCAAACTTAAGAAAGGGGTCTTGAGCTGTCCTCCTAGTGTCGGGAAAGAGAAAGACGGCTATTGACAATATAAGCAGCCAGTTTCGCAGAGAATCAAGCTCTGATGACCCAAGACAATTCTCTCTCTCTCTCTCTCTCTCTCTCTCTCTCTCTCTCTCTCTCTCTCTCTCTCTCTCTCTCTCTCTCTCTCTCTCTCTCTCTCTCTCTCTGGGGTCTCGAAAGATCTTTTAATGATCTCAACGTCTCATGAGACCCAAAGTCTCCAAAACCATCAAGAAGTTCAACGTCTCCAGTGAATCCACAATGTACAGAGTTTTTCTTTCTCTTTTTACTTTCATTTTAGCCCAAACTGTCTGGGAAGTCCCTTATCGGCGGCCTTTCAGAACGCTGCAGATTGGTCAATAGGTTTAAATACAGAAATGCACTAAGCGTCTCACACCTACATGCATGTAGTAAGTATAAAACTAATAATAAGAGAATGACATAGACTACGAAACCATAGACATTGCTCACCATTTAAATCTAATGTAGCAACGCCAATGCCATTGCCATTTTCAATACAATTCATCAGCAAATCAAAACAGTCGAAAAAAAGATTCTACCAAAAGCTACCTCTTTAATCCGGACCATTTCGATGGGATAGAACGGAACCAGTTTCCCAAGTGATCTGATAGAAAAGGGAAGAAAATCAAATAGATATGAAGACTTGGTTACACACTCAGCCTCTTAAAAGCAACTGAATAGGCCTTATCACCTCCATCGATCCCCAGCCCCACCAGACCCCACAACAAAGACTGGGGATAATTCCCCCCTCTCTGTCTCTTATGTCGTCAGTTCAGCAAAGGACTGTCTTCAATAACGAGTGAAAATTCTCTCTCTCTCTCTCTCTCTCTCTCTCTCTCTCTCTCTCTCTCTCTCTCTCTCTCTCTCTCTCTCTCTCTCTCTCTCTCATAACATAACTAAGTTTATAGTTCTTATTATCAGTTTCACATAGAAATGGCCAACGGCAATACCAGTAAAAACTCTCCTTTCCTCTCTCTCTCTCTCTCTAAGTTTCTCTAGTTTTTGGTATCTTTAATGATCTCCACGTCTCGGGTCTCGAAACACCATCAGCGAGTTTAACGTCTGCAGAGAATCTTCAATGTGCAGACTTTTCTTCTTTTTCATTTTAACCAAGGCTGTCTGGGAAGTATTTTTCAGCGAACTTTTAAGAAAAGCTGCAGAGTCATGGAGTAGATTAAATAAAGACACTGCAGTCCTTTACAGAGCAGATATCGCAGACGTGCATGCATAACGAGAATAAGAACGTGGTTAAGTCATTGATTGTAAGTTATGTGGCGTTACATTACTAGGGAGAACGCGGCTACAGTCAAGTCCATAGTAAGAAATACATTTGAATTTCATTAAGTAAGGCCGTCAATACAACAATCAAAGCTGTTTTTAAGATAACTCTGTAGTTGCCTAAATAAACAAATATAAAAATAAAAAATTATTCTGCCTACCTACTCTTACCTTCCTGACTCAAAATTGCAACGTTTGAACGGGATGGAATACAATCAATCACTCGCATGAGCTGGCAGGAGAGGGGGAAAAAGTGGGAGGGGAAAAAGGATAGGGGGAAAAGGAGGGGGAAGTTAAGAGAAAAGATAGAGGGGAAAAGCAGCTAGGGAAAAGTAAGCGACGGGGAAAAGTAGGAGAGGGGAAAAGTGGGCGAGGGGAAAAGTAGGAGAGGGGAAAAAGTAGGAGAGGGGAATAAGTAGATGGGAATAAGTAGGAAAGAAAAGAACGAGCAGACCCCCTTGCAATTTCGGTCACCGTGTAACTGCTATAATGTCATTTCCCGCAATTTCCTCATAAGGTCGTTTCTTTGCAGTCTTGGGGAACCTTCATCCCCTTCATTGTACCCGTACTATTCCACCTTCCTCTTGTAATAACCATTCTCCCACTCTCATATTCATCGTGTTTTTTAATCCTTCAAAAGCCCCGTTCCCTTATAATCTTCATTCCTCTCGGAGTGACCTCAAACCGTCTGGAGCCTTCTTCGCCCCCACGCAACGTGCCGTGAATAAGTAGCGACTCACGTCGGCGGCGCTGACGTCGGCTTCAGCATTGGAAGATCATTAAATCCGCCTTTCGTTATCGATTAAAATCCAACGTTTCTGACCAGTGACTTATCCAAGCCACGTTACTACACGTCAGCGTTATCCTTATAATTGAAAACCGTATCTTGCTAAGCGAAAGTTTGACCTTCAAAATTAACTCCAATTTCAGCTTTCCTAAAAGACGAAGAATGGACTTTAAAAAAATCACTTTTCCAAGAGACGTTAACCCTAGGAGACATAAATGAGATGTATCTTTTCGTGAAAGCAAGTCTAAAAAGATGACTAGGATTCTTATGAAATCCCCTGCTATCACAGGAAAGACCAGAAGAAAATATTTTATTGCATCTTGCCTGTTTAGTGACCAATACTGTCCAATGTACCTTCTAGTTTCAGAAGGGTTCAATTTAACGACATAACACTCCACCTCTAATGTCTAAATTCCTACAATGTACAGATGTCAAATAGACCTAATTTTTACAGATGGTCGAAGTAAAACTAAGTACCGATGAAATATCACAACCAAATGAATAACGAAATAATTAGCACTTAACTGAAAACGATCAAAATACTCGGCTACACCAACGCATTCAGCATTATCTAATAATAAAGCCTCAATTTGTGACTGTAAACATGCATAATAGCGCCATGATACAGTTATACGCTTTCTGACTAGAGGCGGTTAACACCTTCTGTTAATAAGCAGTGTGACATCCGCTGTGAGATGAGCAGGCAGCGACCAGCACGCACTATCTCGGAAGGAATTGTTTTCTGAAGTGCAACTACCCTCATATGATAGTTCATATCTAATTTAAAAGATGTCTTTAACCAGGAAGGCTTACTCTGAATCCGCAAAAGTTTCGAAACAAACGCCATTTTTTTAACAAATCCACTAACTTATTTACCAATCCGAAATACTGGCGTCAAAAGAAGCTATTAAAATTGGTTACAAAGGAGAGAATGTTATCTTATCCTTGCAATGAGTTAATGTCCAGAATCTATCTTCGAAAGTTAATTAACTTAAAACTATTTGGACCTCTTTTCAAAGGAGAAATGCAATAAAACTGATATTTATGGGGCAAATAATTTTTGTCCCTTTAAACTTCAGCTGTTTCAAAAGGATGAACGGCGGTAATAAAAATAACATTTCCAAGTGATGTTTTTACCAGGCGCGACAGCAGAGCACATAGATTAAATTAATGTCTCTCTCTCTCTCTCTCTCTCTCTCTCTCTCTCTCTCTCTCTCTCTCTCTCTCTCTCTCTCTCTCTCCTACGCGTGCATACACACATAAGTTCACACTTACATGTTTATGAATGTGAAAGAGTTTGTGTGTGTGTGTGAGAGAAAAACGAGAAGAGAATGCATAATTTCTGACCATTTTTAACAATACATCCTTTAACAACAAGACCCCATGTGATCCTCTATCTGTCTGTCTGTCTGTTTTGAAAAAAAAAATTTTAAGAGTCTTTCAGCAAATATTCTTAGAGATTCTCCCTAATTTCCCTCGCTCTTTCTCTCTTTTTCTCTCCTCGAACATCTTTCCTCCGGGCGAGGACATAATTTCCGACCAGGTAAAACCGAGGGATTTGACCCCCATTAGCAATCCTTCCGTCAACAAGTTCGGTTCTTGGAAATCTTCCGTAATTAGGAAAATGTCGTTTACAATGATTAAGGTTACGCCCTTCAACCTGACTCTCTTGGCAAGATTTTCGACATTTTATAGCTTCTCATTTTAGTTGGTTTACTCTCCTAAAGTAAACTTTTGCTGCGATTGTTTTTAAGGATTTATCAAATTATGAACTATATAGATATTATTATGAATGTCGTAATTGTAATTATAAGATATATATGTGTGTATATATATATATATATATATTATGTATATGTGTGTGTGTTGTGTGTACGTGTGTATCTTGGGATTCTTTGCGAATGGATGTGGGACAAAAGAGAAGAGATGTATGCCAAATGATTTGTTCCACAGGAAAAAGACAAGAAACTCTGGCACTTAGCAAGGCGAAAAGGCAGAGTGTAAACGATTGGATGGATGGATGGATGTATGATATTTAGGTCAAAAGCCCAGGCACTGGGGCCAACAAGCCCATAGCTTGTGTTTGAGATAGCAGAAAGACTTGGAGCTAAGGAAGGGTAGTGCTATGTCAGGAAGAATAGGGACAGATGAAGACCATATATTATGTGCTCTTTCGAAGAATGTCTTGTAAGAAAGCCTGTGACAGGAGAAAAAGCTGCAATTGTGAAGTACACTGGCCAGAAATGGAAAAGTATAACAGAGAAATAATATCTTTTTCGGAGAAATAAATATCTTTTCTGGAGGGTTAAACCTGTGTCTGGCAAATGTGAAAAGGTGGTTGCGCTAGGTGATTTTAAAATAAAGTGTTTGATTGTTGGAAAAACATAGTTTCCAAACACGAATATTCATGAATGAAGTGTAGAATGGTTGATCGATGAGACAGTACTGACTGAGGCTACTGAAAAGAGAAATTGCAGAAAGTGGTAAAAGATTTAAGTGTTTGCAAGAGGAGAAAGTGTAAATACGAACAAGAATAAGGTTAGGAGGGTAAATGAAAACCAGGAGGATGGAGTAATGAATTCTAATATGGACTGCAGAAGAATGTCAGTGTTTCATTCTGTATAGGTCTGAAAGTAAATTTAATGGATGAAGATAGGATGAGAGAAGTCGTCCAGTTACAGAATAGGAGATGCAAGGATGGTAGCAGAGTGCGTGCAAGACCTTGAGAAAAAGGCTTTCACTGTCTATGGAAGCCAAAGTGGGAATATATGAAGGGAATGTTTATTCAATTCTCCTTATGGAAGTGGAGTGTGGACGGTGTGTACAATGAATAAATACAGATTGATTGATGCTGTTTGAGAAATTGCATATTTCATATGGTGTAAAGGGAGCGGAAAGGGTGAGAAATGTGGAGATGTAAGGAAGTGGCAAAAAGGTTAGCATAGAACTGAGCCAATGAACAGAGTGTATAACTCAAGAGTTGGGAAGGAGAGCAGAACCTCGAAAGCCCTAAATATATGGCGTGAAAGAGGTATTGGAAAGGATGCAATGATCGTAAGGGGTTCAGTGAATTACTGATGATATTTCTATGTAAGAGCGCGATGCAACTAAAGTAGTTCAATTTTTTCTGCACAGGGTTTCATCCACGATTTAGCAGTTAAAGCATGACTGTGGAAGTGGCCACTGTGGTACTTTTATTTATTATTAACATTGTGCAGTATAATGTCTATTATGGAACATACTCTATACATACATCCTTGCTTTGGGAAATGTTCCATCATATCTCTTAAATATTTTGTAGGCGTTCCCTCAATTCGAAAAAACATGGAAAATGCATTTGTTCACGTTGCTGTTAACGACTCGTAGTCCCAGTTAGTAAGTAAACGCGTAAATTGTTAGCCATAATTCAAGTATACATGGATTACTGTACACATACATCCTATACAATAATCCGCTTACATTTAAAATATGGCAAACAATTTACGCAAACTCTTACTAACCGTAACGATATGCCGTCAATAACAAGGAAATAAAAGTACTTTCCACGTTGTTTACGAACTGAGCGAACGCCTACAAAATATTTCAGAGAAGTGATGGAACATTTTTCAACACAAGGTCCGGAGATTTCTATTGCAAATAATAAAAACATACCTAGCGATGGTTCCTTTGTCCGTTGCTACCTCCAGATATCAACTTTGTTTGAACATACATACACACGTCATTAATTCTAATTATTTCTATTCAATGTGACATCAAAAAATGCAATTTCCATGCACTGTCCTGAAAGCTCAGTTGATAAAAGTCTAATAAAAATTTTTCCCTGTCTTCCTGCTTTTATTTTCCTCTGTCTTTTAATTTCCTTTTTTTAAAAGAGGGGGAGCCTAATACTTCCTTTCGCAATTACATCTCCGGTTTTACCCACTTTTACCTTTGTTATTATCTTTTTCCTCTTCATACCGTCATTATTCAAATACAAAACACTTGATTTTCATTTCACTGGCCAAAGACATTTGTATGTACTTTTAATGATATATTTATTGTGGCGTCACATGTGTTTCTGTCACTATTCCCTGACAGAATATATATGTACAAAGATACATACGTACACACACACACACACACACACACACATATATATATATATGTATATATATATATATATATATATATATATATATATATATATATATATATATAGTTATATATATTTAAAATATATAATATATATATATATATATATATATATATATATATATATATATATATATATATATATGTTTTTGTGTGTGTGTGTGTATGAAATTTTATAAAAAATCATATATTCAGCATATTACATACTGAACAAACGTACAAATGCTTAAACCGTTTATGGATATATATCTTGCCTATAATAAATACAAATCTTAACATTTCAAAATCATTATTCAGACGCCAGCTACAGCAAATGAACCACTTATCTCGTCCTTTGCTTCGTTAAGCGTACACACTCGAAATCTCTTTCGTCAAAATCTTTTCGGCTTTAACGAATGAGAGAGAGAGAGAGAGAGAGAGAGAGAGAGAGAGAGAGAGAGAAATGCTTCCTTATTTCTATTTTCTAAAACTGCAAGATATTAAGAACCTAATTACTTCTATGAACTGATAACCAGCTCAAAGAATGGGCTTCATCTTTTGGTAATCATTTCTATTTATAACAAGTCTTTTTTTTATTTTGAGCTTTGAAAGTACATAACAAATGTATCTACTTCCTGAAATAAAATTTAAAACATAATATACAGAACTAACAGGCTGACTTTCTCCCCTATTCTAATATTTTCTATCAGGTTTTATTAAAGAAATTAACACACACACAGACGCACACACACATACATGCATATATACATATATGTTTATGTATATATATATATGAATATATACATATATATACTGTATGTATGTGTATATATATACAAAAAAACATAAACATGCAGTACATACACACACATAAACACGAGGAAAAGAAAAACACTGGCCACTGCTAAATTCATCCTCTGCAGCTGGTGAAGCGTCAGGTCAGTTAATTAAAACTAACTGCTTGCGCGGTGGTAGTCAGCTATACTGCCAGGACATAATAATAATACATAACAATTCACAGAAACAGGAATTCATTACTCTAAGAAAAGGGAATTCCGTGTTCAAGCGTCATACACTTACTATATTTTAAACAAAGAGAGTGTTAGGCGTTTCACTGGCAATCCCTTCCAGTTTTTAATTAGAAAAGGCTTTTATTATTTGAAAAATAAAAATGGCTTGTGTCCAAATGCCAACGGTTTCCAACATTTCTGTGGACTGGGTTCCAGCAATCATAAGGCAAACGATTCTACAGTTTAAGCGCTAGAGTTCTACAGTAGTTTAACCGACACACTCCCCTGGCGTTTGAGTTCAAGTAATGTTCATTCATTTTTTATTATTTTATTTGCAAAACTTCTCCCGTTTGAGAGACAATGTGTGAAGTGCGCTACACTTCCACAGCAAAGTCTTCAGGTGTTCAAGGGTGCGAAGGTTTTCGTCTTTGGTGTTATAAATGCTTAGGTCTTGCCTTTAAGTACTAAGGCTTATTCCACTACGAAGGCAAATACTCATCGCATCCAGCAAGCAGTGGCTTTCAATTCTGTTGTCGTTAAGGCTTCTTCACTTAAAGCACAATTTCCTGCTGTCGCACTGTACTGATATCACTATCCCACATAACAACGAATTTTAAACTTAAAATATGTGTACTATACTAGTTCAGCTTCACTTGAGGAGATAGCGATTCAGTCTTTTTCAATTTCTACGAGCAAAAAAATAGTAAGATGCATGTGAAACTTCTGGTCATTATAGATTAAAGTCATAATTCAGAATTAATACGCCTAATTAGCTTCCTTTGATGTGAATTCTCTTCGAAGAGTCATCCCATAAACACTCGATCTGGACTTTGTATGCATGAATGCAACTCAGGGATATTATACATCCACCGAGGTGATGATCGCTCGTGTTATTGTTATTCTCTCCAAAGAAGTTATATTCTTCGTTCCTTTAGTTTGATTTATACATCCACCGAGGTGATGATCGCTCGTGTTATTTTTGTTTCCTCCAAAGAAGTTGTATTTTTCGTTCCTTTAGTTTGATTTTTACGCAAATTTCATCAACGGTGGACCCAGTGGCTAGCACAAGATGATTACATTTTGAGAGATATCAGAGTGTAACCTCTGGAAAAGAGGGGGAACTTTTGTGTCTATCAGCCTTGGCGGAGGTTCACAGTCTCCAAAAGATCCTAAATGTCGCAACACTGAATCCCTTTGCTTAACCCTACCAGACATGATGTAAATGAAAAGAAAAGAAGGGGGGAGGGGAGTAGGACGTAAACTCGAAGAAGGTGATAGATTTACTTCTTGGAAGCGGGAAGATGATAGAACTCAAGCAATCAGAAGGAGTTGGTGAATTCCAAGGCTTCGATATAAAGTATTTTTCCACGCCTAACCAGGAACACAATTCACACAGACAAGTTTTATATACAAAGAGCAACTGAGAGTATGAAATTTACCTTAAAAAAAAGCTGCCCTCAAAGGATGAGTGAAGAACATAGTCAGGTCTGAGTTATTTAGGATGCTAAATAATTTGTATATCTAGGACGGAAACCTTCTCGTATATGTGTTCCTTTAAAATATTACGGCTGCTGCCGATGTAGCCGTAATTTTTAATGAAACATGGATTCTAAATCGTATACTCCATTTTAGTTTTCTGTAAAAGAAAACTATTGTGGCGGCTTTGTCTGTCCGTCCGACCTTTTCTGTCCGCACTCAGATCTTAAAAACTACTGAGGTTAGAGGGTTGAAAATTGGTATGTTGACCATCCACCCTCCAATCATCAAACACACATTGCAGCACTCTAGCCCCAGTAGTTTTTGTTTTATTTAAGGTTAAAGTTAGCCATAATCGTGCTTCTGGCAACGATATAGGATAGGCCACTACCGGGCCGTGGCTGAGAGCTTCATGGGCCACGGCTCATACAGCATTATACCGAGACCACCGAAAGATAGAGCTCTTTTCGGTGACCTTGATTATACGCTGTGGCTGCTTTACAGAAAATTCGATTGCGCCGAAGAAACTTCGGCGCATTTTTTACTTGTTTACTTTGCACCGAAGAGAAATATTAAAACTAAAATTACCCACACGATTCATCCATTCTGGGCCTGCAATTATAAACCATTTGTTATTTTCCCTTAGCACGTTAACCCAATGACTGATATTCTAATTATACAAAACGATTCATCAATTTTCCCGTCTCTCGTGCATCACTAACAGCCACTTCTTTTGTCTCCCGCAGGCACTGTGCAAAATCGCAGCCAACTACCAGAACAGGAAAATTGCGTGCGTTCCGGACATTAGACTGGAAGATGGGTCCGAGGCATGGTAAGTCATTTCGCCGTGAAAGACAAATGGCAAACAAATATATGTTGAGGGTATTAATCTGACAGGAGGTAAACATTGCTTGCATGCGTAACAGTTATTTGATTGTTTGGTTACAAGCTCATTTGTCTGGTTGCAAACCTATGGTTTTATCTTTTTACCGAATGGTGGACGAAAATCCTTCTATTTGTTTTCTTGAAAAACACCAGTAAGTAGTAAAGCGAGTGTAAGTACCCGTATATTTATACACTCATGCAATCTGGTGATTGAGAGAGAGAGAGAGAGAGAGAGAGAGAGAGAGAGAGAGAGAGAGAGAGAGAGTTCACTATTTATTTCTTCAGAAGGAAAAACAAAAAAATGCAAATAGCATGTATTAATTTACGAGTAACCAAGCGTTACTAACACTTGCAAGAGACCTTGCAGAGCTGGTGCAAGTGGCAATGGATCACTGCAAAGCCTGAAAATTAACTGATTAAAAGCAATTACTAATGACTCATTTTTCTTACCTGAAGGAAAATATTTCTTGTATCTAAGAAAAAATAGTTCCATAAAGATAATAATTTCAAGAAAAATATTTTGTGTAATTCTCAAAAACAAAAAACAAGCAAATAAACACAGACAGCAAAACAAATCACAAACAAAAACATAACCTTGCTGTTAGAGGTAATAAAGGATCTTTCGTGTCTAATATAATGTTCCAGCTATTTTAGGTTCAGTGAAAGAACTTATTTGAAAACACATCCAGATGTTTACGAGTTGAAAATGACTATACTACTTGGCAGTGTTACCTTATAAAATAACGACTATAAAGGGTTCCAGGTGGAAAACGACTTTTAAGTCACTGAAAAAAACTTTGCAGAAATATTGAACTGAGAGCAAATGAGACGTAAATAAAAAGTTATAATGGAAAAAAGCAATCGGAAAAATGATATGAAACACAGAGTAGGCGCCATAGAAGGTGGAAAAACAAGAAAATCCAAAGTAACGACAGTGGAATAAAAGAAAACGGGAAATAAAGAACATAGTTGGGAAACCAACTGACACTGCAATGCCCGCAGAAGACGCCACTCAGACTGAGTCTGAAGATTCCTCGCTCCGACTAGGATTGCTGCATGATCGAACTTTATTACAATGAGGAAAAAATGGCAAAAAAAACACTTCAAATAACTTTAGAATAGAACAGAATATAGAATTTAGGCCAAACGTTGGGACCTATGAGGTCATTCTGCGCTAAAAGGGAAATTGACAGTAAGGAAGTTTGAAAGGTGTAACAGGAGAAAAACCTCTCAGTTGCACTATGAAACAGTTGTTAGAGGGAGTGGAAAGTCAGATGGAAGAGAGAGAATATGAACGGAGGTTTAGTAAAAGGAGTGAAAGAAGTTGCAGCTAGGCGATGAAGGGACGCTGTAAAGAACCTTTAGTAATGCTGACAGTGCACCACGTGAGGTGCAACGACGGCACTACTACTCTACGGGGTTCAAATAGATTTAGATCCTCGCTCTCTCACCCCTCCCCCCTTCTGTTTGTCGACATTTTATTTCATCAGCATTGTAAAATACGCTACTTCTCTCATTTTTTCGCTTCATAAACAGCCCTTAAATAGAGTGGCACCATGCTCAGTGTTTTTTTATTCGACTGTTTTACATGAAGGCCAACACACAATGTGCAATAACGCAACATTCCCAAAATAATATTAACAGATATCCAAAAGTTGCACAGCCTTGCGCCTTTTCATGTTATTGTGGATTATAAAAATAGAGCAGATCCTTCTATTTTTCAAGTAAGTTTGAATTACCTTGAATTACCGGAATTAAATATCGCATCTTCTAAATACATGGCATAAGAATCATCATAGAAAGCTTCTTTAGTACTTATTATTACCTTGAAATAAGCTTATTATTAACTTGAAATAAGGATTAAGTCGACAAATGTCAAACTGCAGTATTTTCCTCCAATCCCTCTCATTATCCTCCTAACAACTTTCAAAGTTATAATCCTTCCGATCTTACATTATGGCTATCATAACATTAAGGATGCCACTGCTTCAAGTGCGTTAGGTAAGGTACTGGACATATTGCTGGGTAAAACCACAACAAATTTTTAACCTCTTTGGAAAATAAAATAAGTGAACCTGAAATACTTACATTCAAACTTGAAAAACATATTCAAAGACATTACGAATAAAAGGGGATGGGAAAAAGATTCGGATAAAAGGAGTTGAGAGAGAGAGAGATTCCGAGAGAGAGAGAGAGAGAGAGTAGAGAGAGCAATAGAGAAAAGAGAGAGCTGAGTCAAAGAGAGTCTCAAAAGGAGTCAAAAGAGAGTCTGCAGCAGCTCTCGACGTCCCCTCCATCAGGGACATAATATCCCCTCGTTCATAGAAATGCACAAAAGAAGAGTTACAATACTTTAAAATCAAACGAAAGGTAAAGGAAAAAAAGAGGGAACAGTTTGAATATTAATTCCTAGAAGCATTAGTCAGTGCAATAAAGACGAAGAGTTATTAATATTACCACTCTGCAAGGACGATAAAAAAAAATAAGAAGAAAAGGCAAAGAATAATTGGACACAATACGTAGAAAATAGAGGAATTAATTTGGAAAGACGTGTGTGTGTGTGTGTGTGTGGAATAAAAGGATTAGAATAAGAGTAAATAAAAAACTTTACTAGCAATTATTAATTAACAAAGAAACAAAAACATTTACAGACACACATACACACATACATATGTGTATATGTGTGCATGTATATATGTAAATATATATGCATATATGTATGTATGTATGTATGTATATATATATATATATATATATATATATATATATATATATACATATATATATATATAGACATATATATATATATATATATATATATATATATATATATATATATATATATATATATATATATATCACACAAAAGCGCAGAGGTGAAAAGTCTCCCCGCAACATGAAACAATAGTAATGTCCACATGAATGGACTAAGGTCAGGCAATTATCCCCATTCCTCCATTACACAAGGAGACCCGACAAAACAAAGGGAAAAAGGAACAATGCAGGGCAAACATAAACAAAGTGAAAACTGACCTTTCGTTATGACGAAAGAAAGTTAAAAGAAAGGAAAAAGGGGGAGAGAACTCGTAGATTTTTCTATTGGACCGTAAAACTCTTGAGTTTGTACAAATGACTAAAAGTATCGCACAACAACAAACTGAGGGAACGTTGGCTGTTTTACAGAGCAAAATGTTGCTATTAAATATATAATAGACTGCTGTTTCAACTACAGAGTTAGGTGGACATAAGTGAATGTTAATAAACAATGACATTCATCCTTAACAAACTCAAGGCAAGACAATCTTTTCGCCCTTCCTCCTCTCTCTCTCTCTCTCTATACTACTCATTCCTTCATTTACCATTTGCTGTTTCTAATCTTCTCTTCTCATCCTTATATACTTACAGAACTCACAGCTCACTATGAACCCATCTTCAATTTTACACACTCACGCATTATATATATATATATATATATATATATATATATATATATATATATATATATACATACAGTATATATATATATATATATATATATATATATATATATACATATATATATATATTTATATATATATATATATATATATATATATTTATATGCATATATACATATATATATTTGTATATATATACATACATATATATATTTATATAAACAGTACATACATATATATACAGTATATATATGTATGTATATATATAATATAAATATATATATATATATATATATATATAATATATAAATACATGATATATATAAATATATATAACAGTTTTAGTTATTAAACTTAACCTACACACATTCTCAGTCATGACTTCATGCCATGAAACCCAAAAAGATAATCATCGAGAAAATCAAATCATGATCAAGATGAAAAGGAAGGACTATGACTAAACCTTTGCACGATGGATCAAAAGTTGACTTGAAGGCAAGTCTTATCTATCCAAGAAAATCAAATTTATTTAACACGCCGAAAAAGCGTCAATAGCCTTCCATCTAAAGTGACAACAAAACTGCCTGTTAATTAAAATGTATAGTTAAACCTCGTTAAATAATTCAAGGAACAGAAGAAAGTTTTAAAAGGTTCACTTTCTCGAAGAGAGGCGAGGTGAAGAAACTATAATAAACCTTCTGTCTGCCTCTCCAGTTCGACATCCGAGCGATATTTGTGGCGATACGAATAACTAGTACAGAATGATTGACTGATTGATTAATTATGTCTATTAAAACTGGCGTTACAGCATCTAAGTTATTGACGCCGTAATAAATTTAAATAGAAAACTAAAAATAAATAAATAAGTTTAAAAAGAATTGCATACAAAAATATCTAAAAATATATATGTATTTACACAACGACCCGGGTGGTGATAGCTATACCCAGTCATACATGCATACACTTACACAGGCATACATTTATACACTTTACCTAAAGCGTAGGTGAAAAGAAGTTAGTTCGTATGCTTTTTCGATAGCGATTTCCTTCGGCTTCTGTAAATCAAATATTTACAGTTGTATATAAACACACAGCATTCCCTGAAGTTTTCATTCAAAATTTACTGGTGTACTAATAAATGAATCTAAAATCTAATAATATCATGTGTTGAATTTTTCTATTATTGGATCACAATACGTGCTATACTGAAATCATAAATCTACTCTTGTATTTACATATTTGACGATATACATTTTTGTTGACCTTTATTCAATCATTAAAAAATTATCTATCCAGTATTTGCATACCGTCTATCTATCGTGTCATATTAAACCAGAAGTGTTTCCTTCTGACAACCGTCCAAGCAAACAAGCAAGCGCGCTTCTCGTCCCCTGTTGGTCTGTGCCTTAATTGCAAAAGTTTAATCATATTCTGTATTTCAGGAATTTCTTCCCAAAGTTCCCCTATAAAGAGGAGTTTACAGTATATTATCGCTTATTGGTAATATCTTCATTCATAACAATTTATGTCAAGTACAATTAAAACTTACGATATTGTCATCCTTTTTATTCATTCTAAAAATATTATGTATATGGACTCCAGCTAAACGAACATCTGTTATTTAAACTAGTTTTGATAAAAAATAAAAATAGGAATACTGTCGACAACAGAAGAAAGCCGGTACAATACTCGACTCTTTCCAACTGTGAGAATTTTCCAAACACAAAACTCTTTTTGACATGAATTATAATACTAACATACAGTCGTACATTATCCGCGATTTCCGATCCTTTATACCAACACCAGAATTCAATTTAGTATAACAGTTCCTTAGACAAGTAAAGCTTTTCTTTAAGAAATATTACGGACCCACCGTACTCCTTTAGCAAAGTATGGATTGATAATACATAACAGAAGGCATTAAATGATATTTCCAATCAAAGCGACATGGGGTTTCAAACATACAGTATATGCGTTTCTGTAAAATATGAACTCGACGCATTGTAAATTAAAATTGCCAAACCTGTCACATGCAGGACAAAGCTTAATAATTTTAAGATGAGTTAAAATGAGGGATACATTTTAAAATGGATTAAAATGGGAGAATGTGTTTTAAAATGAACTAAAATGGAGGAGTACGAATTAAAGGTTAAAGTGAACCAACAAATAATGCAGTACCCATGAAATCAATAAGCCAAAGTCTAATAGCATTTAGAAGAACATGAAACCTCTCTCTCTCTCTCTCTCTCTCTCTCTCTCTCTCTCTCTCTCTCTCTCTCTCTCTCTCTCTGTTCTTGCAATGTGTACAGACAACACATTCACAGACTTCTTGATTTTTTTTTGCGGTAGCAGCCGAAATGCATATAAACAATACGTTTAACAATTTGTGAAATAACATTCAAAGGTAAGAACATATCTAGGATTTTATGCAGCTGACACATCATCAAGTTGAAAATAAAATAATAAGGTTTTGAAAGTCCTCGATTCAACGACATCTTTAAGGAGCATCAAAACAACAATTGATCCTTCCATTCACGTATTAGGTCATACATTCTGCCAATTGCAAAATAGTGCTCTCTACAATTAAATAAGGGGTATATACACAGATAATTCAACTAAGACAGTAAGACAACCAAAGGAAATTACAATGAGAGAGAGAGAGAGAGAGAGAGAGAAGAGAGAGAGAGGGGGGGACTGGAATCGATTTGCTGAATAATGACAGTGAATTTACAACAAATACAAAAATTGCTCTTGAAAATCAAATATCAAAAAAGAAGGAATGTATATATATTTATCTAATACTGTACTTGATTCTGCCATAATCCCAATTGTACTCAAACTGCTTACACTAAACAACTTTGTTCAACGGCAAAGGGGATAGCATAACCACAATGATTTAATTAGTTTGAAAGAGCATATGCCAATAAACACCACTTGCTTTAATTGAAAACAAATTGTAAAATATATGAATTGGATTGGAATGACAAACTTCGTTCCCAAAAGTGATGACTGTCGAAAAAAATATGAATCTCATATCAAGATTAATCATAATTTTCTGATATACACAATGCAGACCAACTTGGGGGAGAAGGATTTAATCAGTCATGATACGCACGAATCATATCTACCCTTGACACGGATGCAACGGGTGGGTTAGGCCTCATGAAGAATTAACACCTTACCCACAGAAAAATATGTTAAAAGGACAAACGAAACTTGAATTGAATGGCCTGGAAATCACACGTGCAACTACCTGTAACAATCGCAAAGAGCAAAATTATGTATGTATGCATGTATATATATGTTTGTGTGCATATGTATGTATTATGTGTGGGTGTGTGTATGTTCATTACTAAAATACAAAACAACTTTTAACATTGATCTCTGTGGAAATGATGTGGAAAAGGAACAATGAACAACCACAAACAATCGCACTTAAATTTCCCTTTAAGTGCCTTTCTGCTATTGATTGCAGTTCATCCCTGCGGTTGACATGAGAAGTCACTTTCTTTCTGGAAGAAGGAGGGAGGATCTGGGGAAAGAAGGAGTGAAGAGAAGGATGAACTGAAGGAGGAGGAGGAGGAGGAGGAGGAGGAGGGGAGGAGGAGGGGAGGAGGAGGAGGAGGAGGAGGAGGAGGAGGAGGAAGTAAAACCTCTCCATTACAATACCTCAGGGATCTTTGTTTATCTTACAAAGCAAAGGTTGAAAGAGGACGATGTGTCTTCCAGCAAACGTTTTCAGATAGTGTTTTTTCTCGCAGTTGAGGTTTCAAGCGTAACAGCCAGGCAATGACTGTTTGCCGAGATAACACAATTCCTGACTGGCTGAGAGAACCATTTCTGATCATACAAATGAAGTTTAATTTCAGTTTTCTTTTCTGTCATCTTCATTTACCTTTGGGCAATACCGTGCACTTTTTCCCTCTCCTTTCTTAAGTTGCCTATCACGGCAGCCGGCGCAAAAATTAAAACAAAACAGGTTCCTTACATCATGTTAGATAACACTAAAACTTCGTCTTTATTCACAGACTCTTCTTTAGCAGGAAACTAAGCAAATCAATCCATTTTAAAATTACCATTCAGTATTAATGTAGAAGATTTTTATTCACTAAAAGTATCTGAAATAATTTCTCATTTCTAGCGATACAAAATAGATTACAATAATCTCTGCTTAGGGTGAATTTTTCTAGTAACATTCTTTTTGTTTCGGTTCACTTCTAACAGGAAAAAAACGGTAGGGAAAGAAAATTCTTCTTGAGAGAGAGAGAGAGAGAGAGAGAGAGAGAGAGAGAGAGAGAGAGAGAGAGAGAGAGAGAGGGGGTTTCAAAAAGAGTAATACTTTTAAGAAGCTTCTGAGCCTTGCCACGAATGCAATGGACTAAATGATATGAAGTCAATGATTATTATTTTCCATTATCGTTCTTCTAGTTTCAAAGTGTTTGCAATACAACATAACAGCGTCAGATATATACAAGGAGCTTACGTGTATGCAGTGTATCTTCTACGATTGAAAAATGAGATATCTTGGTAAAAACATGTCAGAATATAATTGGAAACGAAAGTAATTATTCTCGAAACCAATTCCGTTTAAATTGATGACAAACGACAGACACATTGTATACATACTTTAGATACATACATACATAAAACACACACACACACACACACACACACACACACATATATATATATATATATGCATATTTATATATATATATATATATATATATATATATATATATATATATATATATATATATATATATATATATGAATGAATGGACATATAAACACCGTAAAAAAGTCAAAGCCATACAGATCATTGTCTCTCACCTTATAGAGGAAAGACAATCCTACTTATTTTTGCTAATCGTTATTCTTAATTTGAACAAATTTTCATCAAACAAGGAGAGTGCAAATGATCTATCAGAGAATAACCTGACCATATGCTGAAAAAGATATTCACCCTAAAAGAAGTATAATAACGCTCAGATAAAAATAACGATATATGAAATATAAACATGACGAACATATAACATGGGAAAACAAAGACTTGCAAAATATTAATAAAAATATAAAAGTACGAATAGTTAGTTTACTAGGACAAGAGTTTAAACCATGAGACAAGGTGATACAGAGACAAAAGACAGAGAGACAGAGAGAAGTCGGTGCATACGTGATCTGGGATAATTCTGTCGCAAAAGTTTTATCTACTTAAAGTACTTGAGATTTTGTCTCTGGCAAATACTAAGTCTTCCCCGGATAACATTTTGAGAGAGAGAGAGAGAGAGAGAGAGAGAGAGAGAGAGAGAGAGAGAGAGATCTAAACTATATCTAAGATCAGACATTTTCCAAATAAAGCATTATTCACCAGATGGATATCATTCCTATAAAAATAAAAACTCAAGATTTACGTAGCCATTTTTAGCAAAAGACAGTTAACTATGCCGTCGCACGCTCATGAAGTAGAGAGGTGTTACGACCTAGTTCCACCCTTGCTAACTTTTGGCTGAGTCAAGGTCCCCTCCATTAAATAATTTCGAACAGTCTAGCAACGAGGAACGTTCTGCCGCTGTTTGTGCAATCTGGACCACCGGAGATATTATTTAGTTGGCTTATAAAGCAATGACCACTTTTCTAAAATCTTGGGGTTGAGCCAAAGCTACTGTAACGTGACCTTCCACACCAATATGGTTTGAGTTTGCTTGCTTGAAGGTTCGTTCTGGCACAGATTTCTCCATCTGCCAATGACTTCTTGACTATTGCTAATATTAGCAGCAAATTATATATTTATCATTCTTTATAGACTTCTTCTGTGGTGATAACTGTCATTACCAATTACCCATATCTCTACAAGCAGTATTTCTCTACAATATCTCTGATGGTTATAACAGTTTCAGCCACAGGTTTTCTTCTAGTTTCTTTGCCATTTCGAAGTTGATCTATTCACTTCTACTTGTATAGCTTTCGGTAAAGTATTTTTCGACTTATTTCCTTGACAATTTCTCAGTTGACTGAGAGGTGATTTTCCCACGACCTCTGTGATAAACATTTCAATCGTAGGTACATGTGTCCTTACAGGAATCCCATTCTTCGATGAAATTTATAGCGAATCAACAGCTTTCAGCCGCGTACCTCCAAACAGACAGTCTAATTTTCCGCGGTATTACTCTCAAAGAAGCAATGCCTCCACGTATCATTGCAAGGGAGCTGGAGATTAATGACACGCCGTTCAGCCGGCGCAATATCTCTTCCAGGAGAGAGGTATTTGTTTCCTTGATTGATTCGGTGAAATTCCGGTAATTAGAAAGACGGACTGCGCATTTCGTTTCGCGTTTACGGTTGCCACATTTGTTTCCTTGATCGATCTCATGCACTTCCGGTAATTAGTGGGACGAATTACACCATCCGTTTCAGGTTCCCATTCCGTGAAATTTACTGATCTACTGGAGCTTATCTTCTGTACAGATAAAAATAGAAAATGCTTTAAATGGAAAACAACCTGGGTGGCGATTGCCATTAATATCTCAGAGTAAATTACAGAAAAGACAGCTCCTCAAGAACCTCTATCTCATGGAATATAAAGTCAGAAGTATCAGTCATCTAATAGCTGTTATACGTGTGACCTATTTATTTAAATCGGAGGACTCTACTTTGTTTACTTATTCCACCACATACACGGAGTATGCGAGAAGACTTGTGCCCCATATGAAGTCACTTAAAATTCACTAAAGCATTGTGGTCTTCACACCCTTACGCTCATGTGGTACCACTTTCAGCAACAGGTAGATTCCTGTTTTCCTCTTGGGAATTGTACAATTCCGGATATCAGAAATCTTTAGGGTCTCCTTCCCCTCAATTAGCCTTCAGTTTCTTGTTACAAGGTTCGCATGATCTCAGCTTGACTAATATGCAAAATATTTCTTAACTATTTGATTCCCTGAACTGATAAATATAAAATGGTGCTCGTTCCTCCTCGTTTACAATTTTCTGGTTTATTACGTTGACTGGTACGCGCCCTGTCTCTTCGGTACGCACAAAACTCGTGTGTCATCGCATAAAACCAGTCATCTGGAATACTGCGATTTACCAAAATATCCAGAATTTGAAAAATTGAATGTCTTTTTTTTCACTCCTCCCAACAACAAACACCCCCCCTTTTTTTTTTTTTTTTTTTTTTATCCTTTCCCTAAGAAAGAAATTCTGCGTAAAATTTTGACGTCGGTTCATAGTAACATACCTGACTTCACGAGACCTACGTGGCATTGACGGCCTCCCTGCAACATTTACCAAGCTTTCGCAAGGGAGTCAAGCTTGTCAACACCTATGAAGGAAAGTCGATTAGCTTAATGTTTCTTTACAGTGACCGAGCTCGATTTTGACAGTTAAGTCGCCTTCCAACATAAATTGTAAACTGTTCCAAGAGGTCCCTCAGTTCCTAAATGATGTTCTCGATGACCTACCTCTACTTCCTAAATGTCTGGCTAAAACATTTCAAGAAGCCTATCATTTGATCATGAAAACTTTGGTTATCTTTCCCGAAACTCACGGTATGACTTGAAGAAACTTGGGTTATCAAACTTTTCGTAAACTCTGGTATAAAGTCTTATATCAGAACTTTACATCAAACTAAAATCTGTCACACAATCTTTGGTTCATAAGTCTCCTGGTAAATTGGTTGCCCATTATATAATCCCAGAATTTTGCAAATCCACAGCGAGGAGTTCTTTGGAAAATCAAATAAGCACGCTTAATGAAGTTTTCAAAATACTGCAGGTTTTCTCAAGTTTTTAGTATGTTCATACAATATTTACTTAACAAAAAGTACAATTATGACCTTGTGACCCTATAAAATAGAGTTTAGGAAATATTATGAGTTGAAGATAAGAAATCTCATATTTCAGAGATCCTTCGGGGTAGCACCATTTTGGATAACTAAAGAGACCATAGACAAACTAAAACTAAATACATACCAGAATTACCATAGGAGAAAAAATCGAACTAATATTCTATAGGACAGATTTTATGGAATGTATTTTAATTTAGCAACTGAAATCAGTGAGACTGTATTCCACAGTGGAGTACTATAACTGATAACTTTTTCTACTAAGGGTACTTTCTTTCCTTACATCGAATTAACGACTTTAAGAAAGTCGACATTCATTCACCTGCAACAAGCAGGAAAGACCCGAAAGATTTAGAATCCAAATGGAAGCATTCGTCTGTCCCATAAAAAATTTCTTCTCTTATCCGTTGATGAAAGGCAGGACATTACGCTGAAGCGGTTTTTTTTTTCTGTATTCTCGCCAGTTATTAAAACACCTCCAAATTCCTTCGAAAAACTGCAGTATTTCCCATTTTCTTTTTCTCCACAGGAATGTGTACAGCGTGTGGCGGACGGTGCTTGACGAGACCGAAAAGCTGGGGAAAGCGAGACTGGCCGCTGTTGAGGTCTTCCATCAACACATTTCCGAAGACGCCAAGATCACCAGACAGAATAAGATACACTATGGCAAAAAGGTAAGAATTTCCGACCACGACAAAATAAACGAGAAAGTGCACTGGGACAAAAAGGTGAGCACATCCTTCCATTAAAAGATACATGACAAGGTACACTGCACGGACAAGGTAAGAATATCCTTTTATCATAAGATATATAAAAGTATCCTTCCATTATAAGATACACGATAAGGTATACTATGAGGAAAAGGTAAGAATATCCTTTCGTTTATAAGATATATATGAATATCCTTCCATTGAGATACACGACAAGGTACACTGTAGGAAAAGGAAAGAATTTCCTTCCTTAACAAGATACACGACAAAATATATTTGAGGATAAAGATAAGCATTTCCTTCCATAACAGGATACACTATGGAAAAAAGGTAAGAATATTTGTCAAAAAAGGTAGGAAAAGGTAGAAGAGTTCCTCGTCCTAAAATTGATAAACGTTACACCCGCAATGTGAAAACCTACCGTCTATGACAGACCGAAAGAGGTGGAATTTTTCCACCTGTAATGACACAATGACAAAATATGCAACGGGGAAAAAAAAAATTCTTGGTTGCGACGAGGTACAAAACAAGCGAGACACTGTGACATGAAGATAATAATTTTCCGTCTACATATCACAAGAAAAATTTTTCCAACTATTGGAGGGGCCGACGTATTGCAAAGGGGGAAAAGTTCTGTGAAGGCAAATCCTTTGGGGCATGAATTCGGATCTTTCAAAGGAGCAGGACATTATATGAGCATAAGTGTGAGAGAGAGAGAGAGAGAGAGAGAGAGAGAGAATGATTTTCAATTTATAAGCATAAAAACAGAGTCACTGAAGCAATGATAATTTGAAGCATCTTGGCTCTTAAAGAGAATTTTCTGAGATATGCCTGCAATAGTATGAAGCTTTTGAAAATACATAAAGACTAAATTTAAAAACCAAACCAAAGGGAAATATCATTTTGTCTTCAAATAACAAAGCGCAAAAAGTAAAATCAATATATATATATATATATATATATATATATATATATATATATATATATATATATATATATATATATAAATAACACTATTTCAAATCATAAAAAAAAAAAAATAGCAGTATGAAGCGGGAGAGAAACATTACAGTCAACGTCATTATCGTCATCGACGTCACAAAAGATTCCAACCAGCGGGAAATGGGTAATAAAAATAATGAAAGTTTTACAATGCCACAAAGTCAGGTCGCATTATGTTGCAATCTACACATTCCTTACGCATGAGAAAAGCTTAAGCGTACCTCCATCCCATGAATACAAAGCCACACAAAATGTTCTCTCTCTCTCTCTCTCTGAGAGGCTTTCATAGTTACAGCAACATGCCTTTGTTTTCGCAAGTTGCTGAACCATAACACACAATGTATATGAATTTATCTTTCCAATATAGGGAAGTGTAACAATCTCTCTCTCTCTCTCTCTCTCTCTCTCTCTCTCTCTCTCTCTCTCTCTTTATAATATTTTGGTTCAAATAATACGGTATTGTGACTGTTATCTCAACCCCCCAGGACATCTGAAATAGACAATCAGAACATAAAACTATGAAGATAACTTCGAACAAGGGTAGGAATTCCCTTCCATAACAAGATACATTGTAGGAAAAAAAAAGTAAGAATATTTTTCAATAAAAAAGAACTAGTACAAAAAAAACTGTGCGATAAACAGAATTCCTCGACTAAAACATGATGAATATTACTCTCACAATCTGAATATCTAGTGCCTGTGAAAAGAGACAAACCGACATACAATTTACTGAAAGATATAGAATTTTCCCATCAGTAATGAGAAAATGGAAAAAAATATGCTCGGGAAAAAAAATCTAAGAATTTTTGTTTGCGACGAGATACGGAAAAAATGAGACAACCTGATATGAAGGTAATAATTTTCCTTTTACATATCACAAGAAAAAATGTTTCCAACGGGGAGGGGCGGGTGGGGGTGGTTACGAAAAAAGGAGAATAAGTTCTATGAAGGCAAATCCTTTGGGGCATGAATTCGGATCTTTCAAAGGAACAGGACATTAGAGAGAGAGAGAATGCATTTAAATCTATATGAATGAAAAAAAGTGATATTGAAGTAATTTTTTTTATAATGTTTATAATAGCATGAAGCTTTCAAAGAATATACAGAAAACATATTTCAAACCAAACCAACTGAAAATCCCAGTAGAATGTTTCTATTCTGACCAAAAATAACATCATCACCCATAACAACAATACGTATAATAACTATATTTCCGAT
>NC_089757.1:22913264-22918264 GCF_040412425.1 Macrobrachium rosenbergii
GACAATGTCTCTAAATAAACAATACACCATAAACAATACACCACAACGCACAATGAAAAGATAAAATGAAATAACAGCTTTACCTTGGAGAGAGTATATGGATATTGAATATTCTTCTATGACCTTGTGTTAACTCCAAGGCAACCGAATAAATGCCATCTTAAATCTTCCATTTCCGCCCCAGTTGGAGGACATGTTCAAAGGTCCGCACCAGCCTTCTTTTTCATAGTGCAACCTGGGCCGCCAGTGTGCATGAGCCCAATATCGTCAATACTCAGCAGATATATTCTATTCCTGGTACCAAAATTCTCACTCCTGAGGTGAAGAGGAATCATTATCTTAGTAACAACCGTGAACTGCCAACCTGACTTTTTAGTTTTCTGTAAAAGAAAATGATTGAGATGGCTATCTGTCTGTCCGTCCCACACTTTTCTGTGCTCCCTCCAGATTTCAAAAACCTACTGAGGCTAGGGCTGCAAATTGGTGTCGGTCATCCCTCAATCGTCAAACATACCACTTTGCAGCCGTCTGGCCTCAGTGGTTTTATTTCATTTAAAGTTAAACTTAGCCATGGTGGTGAGTTTAGCACCGCTATGGTTCCAACAACACAGGCCACCACAGGGCCGTGGCTGAAAGTTTCATGGACCGTGGCTGAGGCTTCATGGGCCGTGCTGCGAGTTTCACAGCATTATAACCTGAAAACTTGAATGCGCCGAACAACTTGTTTTCTTTTTAAATCGTGTAAGCTTTAAAAGGTTTTTACTTTCTGAACTTTAAACTTCTGTATGTTTGCTTTTTTCTCTATCATTTGCAATCAATGATCAATGAGCTTTATGAAAGCTTGATCTTTTTTGTCTGTAAAAGTAGTGTCATGTGAATCCGTGTGCGTGTTTGAAAATGCTGTAAAATAGGTGTGATTTAAAAACGTACTTTTTAAAAGTTCTAATAGTGGGAGGGGATGAATATGCTTAATAAGCATCAAGTGTGAATATGAAAAAATTCAAAATTTTTTTTTATCTGTACATCAGAAGTGTATATGAAAATCGTGGTTTTGTAACAAAGCGTTGGCTTTTCTTGGGTGGGAAACGGGTTTATGGGTGAGCGCAAATTGCAAGCGTATATCATCTGTGGGCATTCTTCTCAATAGGTAGGAAACCGAAACAATCTAAGGAACACATTAAGAAAACGTCAAAGAAAAAATATAAAAAAAAAAAATTTCCCCTTTGTCGAAGATTGCCAGTTTTGTAAGCGGCAAAACATAACAATCAAAAGTACTGAAATCAGTGACCAAAGTACAACACTCATATTCCCACAGCACCTGTTGTGGGGCAATCGGCTGTATGAAAAACGCCAAACTAAAGCCGGCGTTACACGAAAAATATTTAAGCACCTTGCCATAAACTTTGTACTAGCAGCAAAGAAAGCATTAATAAAGTAGTAGAAATAAATGTTTCAGTAATAATCAGACTTGAATAATATGAATGACAACAAATATGGCAATAAATAAAACTAAAGACATAATTCAAAATAAGTAAGAAACATATATAAATATACAGTATGTTTTAAATGTGTATGTATCCATACATATATACATATACATATGTGTGTATGCATACACATATATGTATATATAACATATATAAATATATATATATATACTGAACGTGGTTGGTTAACTTAATATACAATGACAATGTCTCTAAATAAACAATACACCATAAACAATACACCACAACGCACAATGAAAAGATAAAATGAAATAACAGCACCTTGGAGAGAGTATGGATATTGAATATTCTTCTATGACCTTTGACCTTCAACTCCAAGGCAACCGAATAAATGCCATCTTAAATCACTTCCATTTCCCGCCCCAGTTGGGAGGACATGTTCAAAGGTCCGCACTAGCCTTCTTTTTCACTTATTGTAACCTATGGGCCGCCAGTGTGCATGAGCCCAAGGTGGCATAAGGCCACGTCAATACTCTAGCTTGTTGTACAGATATATTCTATTCCTGGTACAAAATTCTCACTCCCTGAGGTGAAGAACACGAATCATTATGCTTAGTAACAACCGTGTACTGCCAACCTGACTCCTTTTTAGTTTTCTGTAAAAGAAAATGATTGAGATGGCTATCTGTCTGTCCGTCCGCACTTTTTCTGTCCTCCCTCAGATCTCAAAAACTACTGAGGCTAGAGGGCTGCAAATTGGTGTGTCGGTCATCCACCCTCCAATCGTCAAACATACCACTTTGCAGCCGTCTGGCCTCAGTGGTTTTTATTTCATTTAAAGTTAAACTTAGCCATGGTGGTGAGTTTAGCACCGCTATAGGTTCCAACAACACAGGCCACCACAGGGCCGTGGCTGAAAGTTTCATGGACCGTGGCTGAGAGCTTCATGGGCCGTGGCTGCGAGTTTCATACAGCATTATACGCTGCACAGAAAACTTGAATGCGCCGAACATTTTTTGTTTACTTGTTTTCTTTTTAAATCGCTGTAAGCTTTAAAGGTTTTTACTTTGAAATTTGTGAACCTTAAACTTCACTGTATGTTTGCTTTTTCTCTCTATCATTTATTTGCAATCAATGATCAATGAGCTTTGTAAGCTTGATCTTTTTTTGTCTGTAAAAGTAGTGTCATGTGAATCCGTGTGCGTGTTTGAAAATGCTGTAAAATAGGTGTGATTTAAAAACGTACTTTTTAAAAGTTCTAATAGTGGGGAAGGGGGATGAATATGCTTAATAAGCATCAAGTGTGAAATAAGTGTGAAAAATTCAAGAATTTTTTTTTTATCTGTACATCAGAAGTGTATATGTGAAAATCGTGTGGTTTTGTAACAAAGCGTTGGCTTTTCTTGGGTGGGAAACGGGTTTATGGGTGAGCGCAAATTGCAAGCGTACGCCTTCATCTGTGGGCATTCTTCTCAGTAGGTAGGAAACCGAAACAATCTAAGGAACACATTAAGAAAACGTCAAAGAAAAAATATAAAAAAAAAAAATTTCCCCTTTGTCGAAGATTGCCAGTTTTGTAAGCGGCAAAACATAACAATCCAAAAGTACTGAAATCAGTGACCAAGTACAACACTCATATTCCCAACAGCACCTGTTGTGGGGGGGGGGGGCAATCGGCTGTATGAAAAACGCCAAACTAAAGCCGGCGTTACACGAAAAAGCTTTCGGCTTCTTTAAGCACCTTGCCGCCAAACTTTGTACTAGCAGCAAAGAAAGCATTAATAAAGTAGTAGAAATAAATGTTTCAGTAATAATCAGACTTGAATATGTGAATGACAACAAATGGCAATAAATAAAACTAAAGACATAACTCAAAATAAGTAAAAACAAATAAATTATTCTACAATAAATGAAAATGCATTTGCATGTTCCCTCCAGCAAGAGGGTCCAGGCACAAAGGCAATAGCAATACCCTGGGTTTGAAATACTTTTTTATATGACCATACAAATAAGCACTTATACGGTTACTGGTTAAGAGTTAATCTCTATATGTAACATAAATCATAAAAATACGATTTGGGGGATGTAAAAAAGCAAAAAATCACTACAGCTGGGTTCCCACGTAAATTTTATACTACTATTCAAAATGCTGACTGGTTGATGTAGTTGCCGCCTTTTCTCTTCTTGATTTCTATATCTCCCACCTTTCAAGAGATGAATCTATTGTTGCCATGAGAGCTACGAACGTAATGACAGTGTATTTACAGGAAGTCTCGCAATACCTCAGTAATCTAAATATATCAACAAGCACTAAACAAAGTTATGATACCCACATAGTCGCTACATAATATTTCTAAGGTCAATGACAAAGGAACAAGAATAAAATGAAAACATTGACGCAAAATCTAACGCCATGTTGCTTGCTAAATCCAAACAATAACACTTAGGCACCGACAAATACTTGAAATAAGTAGTAATCCTTAATAAATAACAAACAATCCTGAAGCATCCGTTAATTCAGGAGGGTTTACATTCATGGCTGGTCTAGTGCATGAGACTCCGCTCCTAGCGAAATGAATATCATCTCTATCACATGGCTGACAGTCTCCTCTGAACTCGGTCGTCTGTATCCAGCTTGCTGCAGTAAGTCAGGGAACAGTCCACTTGCGGATTAAATGATCCCTCCATCAACGCCACTGATCGCGCACGTCTGCCAACTCCCCGGAGCAGTGTCTGTTTCCTCAATTTCACAAGCAGCGGTAGTCTCAGCTAAATAAACCTGGCCGGCGCCAATGCAGCAAATAACACTGTGGTGGGAGATCCGGGCCCATTTATTCCTAAGGCAAGTCTGACATGTCCATCCGATACGAAGTTTTATTAATGCAGTGGGATGGCTGACGCTGCCAGTTGCTCAGGATAACAGGAATGAGAAATATTTTATTTCAAAAGACTCCTCTGAGGTACATAGCCTGTTTTATATTAAGCCGTTATAAAAATGACATGAATTCTCTAACACAAGAACCGGAGAGAGAGAGAGAGAGAGAGAGAGAGAGAGAGAGAGAGAGAGAGAGAGAGAGAGAGAGAGAGGAGTGGAAACTCTTATGAAAGCTCATATAACTATTCGCAACCAGAATTAGCAGGAAAGAACAACACCAGTAGGTCTAGACACGACCTGGTACTGAAAATTCATAAAATAAAAAAAGAAAACTTTGAAGATTCAAATAGTATTCAAAAACGAATTATGAAGAAAAACGGGGTCTTGATTTACTCTCCTACTTGAAAAGACTCAAAAAGCCGGTGCAGGGATACTCCCAAACGATGGAGCAGGGGAGGGCTGTTTGCAGCGTCAATATCTGCTCTTACCATGAAATTCATTGAACAAATTTGCGATACTGACTCTGAAAAAGTCAGCTTTCAAGGACGAAATAAGATGACAAGCAGGATATATATATATATATATATATATATATATATATATATATATATATATATATATATATATATATATATATACACATATACACATGTATGTATGTATGTATATTTACACAC